>NW_028150199.1:0-13086 GCF_964638095.1 Poromitra crassiceps | reverse complement strand
GGTCCTGTCCTGGCTTAGTCGTTATGTTGATTGGGTTAAGGTAGGTCTTGTCTGGCTTAGTCGTTATGTTGATTGGGTTAAGGTAGGTCCTGTCCTGGCTTAGTCGTTATGTTGATTGGGTTAAGGTAGGTCTTGTCTGGCTTAGTCGTTATGTTGATTGGGTTAAGGTAGATCCAGTCCTGGCTTAGTCGTTATGTTGATTGGGTTAAGGTAGGTCTTGTCTGGCTTAGTCGTTATGTTGATTGGGTTAAGGTAGGTCCTGTCCTGGCTTAGTCGTTATGTTGATTGGGTTAAGGTAGGTCCTGTCCTGGCTTAGTCGTTATGTTGATTGGGTTAAGGTAGGTCTTGTCTGGCTTAGTCGTTATGTTGATTGGGTTAAGGTAGATCCTGTCCTGGCTTAGTCGTTATGTTGATTGGGTTAAGGTAGATCCTGTCCTGGCTTAGTCGTTATGTTGATTGGGTTAAGGTAGATCCTGTCCTGGCTTAGTCGTTATGTTGATTGGGTTAAGGTAGGTCCTGTCCTGGCTTAGTCGTTATGTTGATTGGGTTAAGGTAGATCCTGTCCTGGCTTAGTCGTTATGTTGATTGGGTTAAGGTAGGTCTTGTCTGGCTTAGTCGTTATGTTGATTGGGTTAAGGTAGATCCTGTCCTGGCTTAGTCGTTATGTTGATTGGGTTAAGGTAGATCCTGTCCTGGCTTAGTCGTTATGTTGATTGGGTTAAGGTAGGTCCTGTCCTGGCTTAGTCGTTATGTTGATTGGGTTAAGGTAGATCCTGTCCTGGCTTAGTCGTTATGTTGATTGGGTTAAGGTAGATCCTGTCCTGGCTTAGTCGTTATGTTGATTGGGTTAAGGTAGATCCTGTCCTGGCTTAGTCGTTATGTTGATTGGGTTAAGGTAGGTCCTGTCCTGGCTTAGTCGTTATGTTGATTGGGTTAAGGTAGGTCCTGTCCTGGCTTAGTCGTTATGTTGATTGGGTTAAGGTAGGTCCTGTCCTGGCTTAGTCGTTATGTTGATTGGGTTAAGGTAGGTCCTGTCCTGGCTTAGTCGTTATGTTGATTGGGTTAAGGTAGGTCCTGTCCTGGCTTAGTCGTTATGTTGATTGGGTTAAGGTAGATCCTGTCCTGGCTTAGTCGTTATGTTGATTGGGTTAAGGTAGATCCTGTCCTGGCTTAGTCGTTATGTTGATTGGCTTAAGGTAGGTCTTGTCCTGGCTTAGTCGTTATGTTGATTGGGTTAAGGTAGGGAGAAATGGGGAAAAGGATAGCTGTCAAATGCGAATGAGAAGGGAATACAGTAAGCAGGCCTCTTCATAGGACATGGCAACATTGTGTGTACAGTAGCTGTGCAACATGCGGCCGGTCTAACTCTGAACTTGGCTGTCATAGCATCATGCTCACCCACTGGGGTGTTGATGTGCCATTTCTCATGCGCTCATCTATCAATGGCAGAGAGAGGCTGGATCCACTCCTCGCTCTTAAGCAGCAGGGTCAAAGCATAAGCCGCTGTACCATTATTCACCACACGGCCCACCCTGCAAGCATGACTGTACGTATGGGCGTACGGGACGGGGTGGGCCAGTTACATCCTCTGTCATCGTTTAATGGTTTTAGTGTGTCTGTCCCTTTAAGAAATCCCATCTTAAGAATTGTCTGCGAGCGCCAAAACCTCAGCCGCTGCTTCTGCATGCTTACATCCGGTAGCGTTGATACATGGAAGAGCAGCTAACTAGCTACACGTGTAAAACCAACTGGAAAAACATGGATAAGTAAGAGATGTGAAAACAATCCAGGAGAAGAAAAACTGGATCTTTCAGTATGTAGATGTATGAGTGTATCCTGCGGCTGGGGGTTTAACAGCCAAAGCGCCTGTTCTGACCCAAACGAAACGTCCCCGTCTGACATCTAATTTCACTACATGGCACAAAGCGCTCCTTAAATCAGTTAGACAACGAAAAACGTAATACTGTATCTCGCTCCCATGTCAATGACTCCCTCCTTCGGCTGTCTCCATCTCTCTCTCTCTATCTCACACACACACACACACACAGACACACACACACACACACACACACACACACTTACTTTCCCTCCCTCTCTCTGCGCTTTCCACATGTACCGAGGTGTCTTAGGAGTGATAACTCATCATGACAGCGCTTTATTTGGACAGAGGACACTGCGAGGTGCTGTAGGTTTGCAGTCGCCGCCCGCGACGGGAAAAGATGTCAAAGATTTTTCCCCTCACAGGTCTGACCTCCTTTGTGTTGACGAGGTGTGTCTCTCCCCCGCTGCCAAAACAAATTAGACCATCACGGTTTCAAAAGAAAAAAGGAACCCTTCCTTTTTTTTCTCATTGGTTTGTTCCTCGGTACGGAAAAGAGCACTGATGTTAATTTGCGTTTGCGAACCGGAGAAAGTCACAGGGCGGAACAGAGCGCGGGACTTCCAGCTGGAGCCTGGAGTTGTTAAGTCTCGCCATGCTTGGGAAAGGCTGACAGGGCTTAAGTCCATCACAAGTGTTGATTGAACGACATGGACAGACCAACTTGGCCAGCGGGGCGTGGGGTTCCAGTTCTGATTGCAGTGACCTTTCCAGACCAATCACGCTAAGCACCGGTGTTCATGGCGACGACATCCCTAGACTTCACCTTCACATCCAACAGAGGGAGAGGTCATTTGCAATGAACCGTCCCCCCCCCCCCCCCCCCCCCCACCCTGTCCTCACACCGTGTCTTCCTCGTCTTCCCCCAGGTGTTCGTGAAGGCCCTCTTTGACTACGACCCCAAGGAGGACAAAGCCATCCCGTGTAAGGAGGCCGGACTGGCCTTCAAGAGGGGCTCCATCCTTCAGATCATGAGCCAGGATGACGCCACCTGGTGGCAGGCCAAACATGAGGGTGACGCCAACCCCCGCGCCGGCCTCATCCCCTCCAAGCAGTTCCAGGAGCGGTAAGACACCAGGATGGACACACACACACACACGCACACACACACACACACACACACACACACACGCTGTTGGTAATTCATATTCCCCAACTAGAACAAGCCTTGTCCTGTTTACCATCTACCATTGCCTCTTAACAAGGCCGACCCCACTGGCTTCTCTGCTGTCACACTCAAAGGAGTTTCACCCTCTCTCTCTCTCTCTCTCTCTCTCTCTCTCTTTCTCTCTCTCTCTCTCTCCCTCTCTCTCTTTCTCTCTCTCTCTCTCTCTCCCTCTCTCTCTCTGCACAACCCCGGCACCCCCACTCCACACACCCCCTTCTTTTTTCTTGCCTCGCCCCAGCCAAAATAGTCTGGATTTCCGCACAATGTCTGGCCCAAAATGAGTAATGACAGAAAATGATAGCGCTGGTACCGATCCACTTTGGACGAGGAGCGGATGGAAAATGGCACATCAGTGGTGCGCTCGGACGGCCCGCGCTGATGTGCAACACAGAGAGCTCAGCTCAGGAGGGCCGGGGCAGTTTCTTGGCACCGGACAGAGGGAGAGGGAGGGAGAGAGTGAAAGAAGCAAAGAGCACTCATTTGACAAAGCCTTCAAGTTCATCCGTGCAGTTTTGTCAACAGCATGCGTTGACAAAACTGCAGATCCCCTCTCCTTTCACCGCTCTCCACTGAAAGAGTGGAGCTGGTGGATATTGAAGAACAGATTCTCTCTAGCATAGCGGAGAGTGTTTATTATTCCCTGTGCGGTCGTGAAAGCTGATGGTTTTATTGTGCCTCTCTCTCTCTCTCTCTCTCTCTCTCTTTCTATCCACTCCTCTCCTCCTCCAGGAGATTCGCACTGCGGCGGCCTGCTGCGACGCTCCAGGTCCAGAGGGCCTCCAGCCGACGAGCATGTAAGCATATTATTATCCGGTGTGAGGGTGGCCTCACAAATCAGCAGCACTCTGCCTCCAATAGCACTGCGACAGGTGGGTGGCAGCAGCACTCTGCCTCCAATAGCACTACGACAGGTGGGTGGCAGCAGCACTCTGCCTCCAATAGCACTAATACAGGTGGGTGGCAGCAGCACTCTGCCTCCAATAGCACTGCGACAGGTGGGTGGCAGCAGCACTCTGCCTCCAATAGCACTGCGACAGGTGGGTGGGCTGAGGAGAGGAAGGGACAGTGAGCAGCACTCTGCCTCCAATAGCACTGCGACAGGTGGGTGGCAGCAGCACTCTGCGTCCAATAGCACTGCGACAGGTGGGTGGGCTGAGGAGAGGAAGGGACAGTGACTGAAGTAAGAAAGAGTGGAAGTCGGGGATGCGAGTCAGGAGAGTTGAGAGTTTCTCTAACACGCGCCCCACCTGACTGACTCCTGTCTGCGCTGCTACACGCCTGTCATCAGAGGAAGTGTTGTGTCTGGCTTCACCTTCCATTTTACTTTCACCGTCTGCTCCATGTTTCACTCTTTCTCAGCCTCTCTCTCTTGCCAGACTTGTTCCTCGTTCCTCCCTCTCTCTCTCTGTGTTGATGTGGTTTTAAGGGGGTCTGCCCTCTGGATAACCTCTCCCACCCTTACACCATCCAGCCGACCTACCTTGCCTCCCCACATCGCAGCAACGCCTAATGATGGATTAACGATCTGATAGCAGGCCCAGGGACGTGATATTGGCTCGCTATCATAAAATGACTACATGTACCCCTGCTCTGCTGAGCACATTAGCGTGTTTCACTGTGTGAACCTGTGCACTGCACCCCTGCCAATCTAGTCTCAGCAGAACAGAACAGCAGGAGAACATAGCAGACATCTCCTGTAACAAGCCTGGCTGTGGTGTAGGAGATCAGGAAAGGGAGGTATCGTAACTCTCTCCTCAACAGCAGCCAGCGACCGCTCCATCGAGAAGCTTGACTCGCTAGCAACATGCACATATACGACTTCTCAACAGCGAAGACGTGTATCCGTGCCCTATGTCCCCCCGCATCGCCATTCCACTTTGTCCTCGGCTACAATATTATTCTAACATTACATGAATCCTGTCAACAAGGCTTTCCCTCCCTCCCTCCCTAATTTTCTCTCTCTCTCTCTCTCTCTCTCCCTCTCTCTCTCTCTCTCTCTCTCTCTCGCTCTCTCTCTCTCTCCGTGACCTGTCAATCTATCTCTCTCTCTCTCTGTGACCTGTCAATCACTGTGGCTGACACACATCCAACCACATATCCAGGCCTAATGCGAGCCGACAGGTTCTCTTCTGTAGTGTATAGCTGCTTCCCCTCCCTGCTCTCTGGAGGTGCCAGACATATGCAGAGCCTTCAGCCCAATCCACTACACACGTGTTTGGGTTAGGCCTGGTCCGGTCACACGGTGCACCGTCTTGGAGCAAAACCCAGTTCCTATTGGCCTATTTTTCACTGTAGTTTGCCACTTTCGGACGGAAATGTCCATTTGACTACCCTTTCATCCCTCAACATGGCGGTCAGCCCTTTAATGTAATACGAGTCTCTGAATATGTAGCTCTGAAATAAGCAGCAACGCTGAGCTGACCACCCCTAAACATAGCGTTAGGCTCTTTTACCTCAGATTCAGCCCTCGGGTGAATTATGGATGTTGTCATTTCCTGGTTATGTTCAACCGCATACTGGCATACATGGTGCAGGATGGCCCAAAATAGCCTGCTCAAAAGTTTGAGGGAGACACTGCTGCACACTGTTCCCTCACTATTTCACTTTAATGGCCCAGTTCCTCTGGTGAGTTATGGGACCCCCCCCCCCCCCCCGGGCCCCCACCTACTCTGCTCTGAGGGCAGGTGTAACATGTTGCAGAGTCCACAGTGTCCCCTGCTAGAGGAACATAAGTCTCCTTTTGAGCTCCAGCAATACTTTCTCCCTCATGTCATGTGCAGTACATAGTGTAAATATGAGGTGTGTGCACGCACTCGCTCTCGCTCGCCTGTGTGAGCAGCAGCAGCAGCAGCAGCAGCAGCAGCAGCAGCAGCAGCAGGAGCAGCAGCAGCAGCAGCAGCAGCAGCAGAAGGAGGAGGAGGAAGTCCCTTGACACGGCCCTCTCAGGACTTGATGAATAACCAGGGAGTGATAACAGTCCACTCTGTGTTCGTGCAGGGACACATACACACAGCATACACACAGCATACACACAACATACACACATTACACACACACTTAAAGTCCAGTTCCCAGCGTACAAAAGAAAAAGTTTGGATCCAGATTGTATGTAAGCGATGAGTAGAGGGAATAAAAGTGAAGGGCAGTACAAGAACCCAAAAAGAAGAGATCCAGAGGGAAATAAGAAGGATTTGGGGGACAGGAAGAAGTGAATAAGCAAATGTGACCCTGTGGAGCGGCAGTGGCTGGGTCAAGACAGACGGAGGGAGAGAGCTCGGGTCCTGCTTGGCTTGGCCCCGGGGCCATAAACTATAACCTAATGGACGGATACCCATGGAGACCCCTGCTTTTACGAAGGGGGCTGAGGCGGTGATAGAAGAGGAGGGTCCCTCTCTCTCGCGCGCGCTTTCCAGCCCGGGAGCTCCGTCGGCTGGAACAATATTGGTCTTGGCGAGGGGTTGCGGTGAGCATTGCTTAACCATGTCCATTTACGCCTAACATTTACGAGATATAAATAATCACTTTCCTCACTGTTGCACGTTTCTAGATGCATTCCTCGCTTATGAAACTGATGTTTAAAGCGCCATCATCGAAGTTGCCTTGCCTTGCCAGTGACTTGATAATCGGTCGCAGCGCGTCAGATCGGCTATTTTATGTCTGTACTTATCAAACTGTCCTATCTTACCCCCCTCCAATCCCTCTCATCCACGTCTGGCCCACCTCCAGCTGCCCCATCTGCTCCCTCTGAACATCCTGACAGCTCTCTGGGCTTTCTTACAGCACGTCTGGCCCTCCGTCTGACATGCAAACCTCTCCACTGTCTGATTGTTTGGTTTGGTTTGCGGCCCACCAAACACGTGGACACACTTACCGCTCACCTTGGGGTCCTTCGGCGTCTCTCTCCGTAGGTTACCGTGCGATCCCTCTTTCCTTGTTCGGTCTTTAACTTTCCAGTTAAAGAGCGAGCCGCTCCGAAACGGCGCCCGAGATTGGTCTTAAGTGGCCCTGAACCCGGACCTGCGTCCAATTTATCCGTCCATTTCATTTTTCAACTTAAACGCTCACAGACACAGAAGGAATAGATTTGCAAGCGCAATGGGTTTGGTAGAAAAGTTCCATTTTAGTTTGAAAGGTTAGGGCCAGATAACCCCGCAGAGACCACCCTTAAACTTTTATAGATCAAGTTGTTATTTTTTCCACTCACGTTAATGCTCTTTGCATATTAGTATCGCAGGAGTGCTGAGTGGAGCCCTAACCCAAATGTTGGTATTTAAAACTCCAGCATCTCTCATACACATACTGTACATTTTGCAATATAAAATCCCTATTTCATGAAAACCGACAGCCTTTTAATGCGGAGCAGCTCTTTCTTTCACTGCCATTCATTTCCTCGTCCAGACTTTGAATAATCAGCTCTACATTTGAAGACCAAAAGATGCATGACAAAGTTCCCATTCTATGATTCTATATCATCTGGAAAATTCCAGCCGTCTCATCTGGGCTGCGAGGGTGACATCAGCTCATAACTCAGTCCCCTCCACAGGGTGTTGACTAGGGGTCGTCATCCCACCTCCCCTCCGAGATAGCCGGGAGATTTGTGTGCAGCGCCGGCGTGCCGCTGGATGACTGGCCGAGTGAGCCAGGCGTAATCCACAAAGCTCCCAAGTGAAGAGACGCAGAGACGTCTGCACTTTCTCTGTCCCCTCGAGTCGGTAAATCAGGAGAAGCAGAAATACTGTCATAGTATTGATGACAGGGATGATAACAAGGACGCGCTTTGATGAAAACCTACTGTATATGTTGGCCTGCTGCGGTAGCATCATCCAGCATTTGCCCAGAACCTAATCACTTCTGTCCCGGACCACAAAATATGTCGTATCCACTATTGTTCTTTCTCTTCTCCACAGCCTTCTATGTCCCCATCTGCTCTTTTGATCCTACACACACACATACGTCCCTTTATCTTTCTCTCTTGGCTTTTCCTGGCTCAGAATGGGCCTTTAGGGGGGTGACTGCGCACCACAGTAAGCATGATCAGTCCGCACATAAAGGCTGAACATATGGAGCAATGTGTTTTTAAAGCACCCCAACTTTCAGACTGAAGTCATTTCAACGTAAAAACAAAAAAACATGGGACTTTAACTTTGAAATGATCTAAAATGATTTAAAATAAAGTTTGATTTTGAGTTAATATGCAGTCAGGGTCGTCCTGAACTCAAATATATCAGTTATTGTCAGGATCCCCCCCCCCCCCTCAATCCAAAATCAAAGAATAAAATAATGTCCCTCACTAAAACCTCTTTGGGTGGGGGGGGGGGGGGGGGGGGGAACTAAAACCTCTTTGGGGGGTGCCAGAAATTCCTCTATGCAGGAGAAAACCCTAACCTCAGCTCACCCCTTCTGTCATTCTCTGTGGTCAATCTTCCCTATAGCGGGCGACACATGATATAGCCCTAAATGTATATCACCCTCTCTATGGGGGGGGGGGTAGTTGACCATAAGGCATCCAGTAACAGCCTGGTTGGCTGACTGGTCGACTGCACACTGAGAAGCACTGTGAAGCTGTGTAGCCACAATCTGGGCGGCTTGGCTCCTCCGCTCACTAAATGATAGGCTCGGCTGCCACCAGCGCTGCAGGCCCGGCCATCCACATGCGCCGACAACAGCATCACTTCAGCTCCTTCCAGCCAGCCGCGCTCAAAATGTTCGCTCAGCCGGGTGAAACGGACGAGGTTTCGCTGCTCCCACCGTTTCAGCCTTCTCAGACATGCAGAGATGTGCGTTCTGCAGCGTTATCGCACGCCGTTTCATTAGACCGTTCTGCAGCGTTATCGCACGCCGTTTCATTAGACCGTTCTGCAGCGTTATCGCACGCCGTTTCATTAGACCGTTCTACAGCGTTATCGCACGCCGTTTCATTAGACCGGGAATGTTGACGTGGAGCGAGGTTTGAGGCCATTAGGCAACGTGAAGTGTTCCTGTGCACAGATAGGTGCCAGATGAAAGCCTTCCACAGCGTCATGAGCGCAGCGCTTTGAAGGGTTTGAGATATCTCCATCACACACATTTTCATTCTCTCATGTCGTCCTCGTTTCCTCTTTCAAGTCAACCCCCTCGTCTTCCCTCCTCTGTCGCTCGCCCCCTGCCCTTGTGTCTTGAGTGTTTCGCAAGCTGGTTTTACTTAAAACGTCACATGACGACAGGAGGAGGCAGCATCAGAAGGAACATTACTGTGAACACACGGCAACATGCGAAACAAGATGTCAGATAAAGGCAAGGCCATTCACATTTGGCTCCATACTTGAAAAAGAAAAAGTACCACGCTCAGGCCTGGAAGCTTCTAGCAAGAAACCACCTCACAGCAAAGGCGTTCTTTAGCAGTGATCGTTCCTGACTGCTGTTGTGGCTAACCATTACCGCCGGCCATGATGCAACATCTCCCCGAGCTGAGGTGCGCTCTGGGAAATGAGCGTGGTGCTGTAAGGCGAGCCCCGTGCTCTGCAAGATGGCGTTATGTATGTTTTTATTTAACCCTGTTTTGCAGAAACAGGAACACATGAAGGGGAGGAAGCATCTTTAAGTGCCTCCAAATGTTCACTACATCTCTGTCTGTGTCACACACGCGCGCACACACACACACACACACGCACACACACACACACACACACACACACACACACACACACACACACACACACACACACACCTACCTTTCTCAGTTACCACGCTGATGCGGTCACCTGATGGATCATTTAAAAAGCTACTTAACATTCTCCATACTCCATACATAACTTAAAGTGAACAGCACCACAGTACATCCATACTCCATACATAACTTAAAGTGAACAGCACCACAGTACACCCATACTCCATACATAAGTTAAAGTGAACAGCACCACAGTACACCCATACTCCATACATAACTTACACATACAGCACCACAGTACATCCATACTCCATACATAACTTAAAGTGAACAGCACCACAGTACATCCATACTCCATACATAACTTAAAGTGAACAGCACCACAGTACATCCATACTCCATACATAACTTAAAGTGAACAGCACCACAGTACACCCATACTCCATACATAACTTAAAGTGAACAGCACCACAGTACATCCATACTCCATACATAAGTTAAAGTGAACAGCACCACAGTACACCCATACTCCATACATAACTTACACATACAGCACCACAGTACATCCATACTCCATACATAACTTAAAGTGAACAGCACCACAGTACATCCATACTCCATACATAACTTAAAGTGAACAGCACCACAGTACACCCATACTCCATACATAAGTTAAAGTGAACAGCACCACAGTACAACACAAACCCATTTAAGAATGCTGGATCTGAATGGTCACTTGATTGGTTTCAACTTAGGCAAACCCAGAACAATGTTTCAATATGAAGTAGCCTATTGGAGGCCATTGGATCTAATGTGTTTCTCTCTATGAAGCGACTATGGATGCACCACAGGCATGGTCCACAGACAGTGTGTCACTAGGTAACAATGCATATAAAGGTTCCCTCTATCCAAATAGAAACCGTAGAAACACTCATCTAGTCATTTTAATACTAAGTGATAATACTGTAGTAGTAAACCTATTCACCTTATGTTCAGACCTTACAGTGGGCCAAATTCTTCCGGGTCCTTTTAACACTTCCGGCGGTCACTGCGCAAAATAAGATAGTTGTTTTTGGAGCGGACAGTGAAGGGGTAAAATAAAGAACGTAGCCTACTACTTTGAGCCGGTACACAGCAAGCAAGCGAGTGTCCACTGTTAGCCAGGTCAGTGAACGTTATCGTCGACAATGACGAGCACTTTCTTGTAAAACATACCTGGACTCCAACAAAGAAAGCTTCAGATAGTTTTCTCTCCTCCGAGGCAGCGCGAGCCACTAACGTCAATAAGACCCGCAGACTTTAACGTAATTCCCTGGAATGTGAGACTTAACGAGCCAGTTACATGGCGTTGCATTCTTAGACATTGCCGTTTGCTTTTATTTGGTATGTTACATACAATTGGCTAAATTATTAGTTAATTCAGAGTTAGATGATATTGGAGCAGCGCAGCCATTTTTTATTTTATTTTATTATTATTTTTAGCCGGAAGTTTTGATACGGCCACACAACCGGGTCAAATGGGCGTGGGTACATAAGGTGAATACGATACAAGCAGTAATTGATGTAATTATAATGGTAGTGGAGCTGAGCATTTTTCACAAAAATTACAAAAAGAAATTCCACATTTCATTTTTGTAAGAGAAATGGCTCACCTCAGTAACAAGATATGTATACAGTGTTGATACTATAAAATATAGTATTCTACCTTCTTGCACAGACACAGTTAACTAGATTGTAGATCAATTTAGAATGACATACTATACAGTCAAGATTTTAACTCTTCTGTTTGTCATTTGTTTGTCTTTTGTTCTTTTGATGATGAAGATGATGTGGCAATTGAGATTGGTAGGTGACCTTCTCTTTTTCTCTACTCTTAACTTAACTTTTAATCTGGCATTTTCTCTAACTTTGATTCATTTCCATTCCTTGCTTCTGATGTGCACTCACAGCTGAGGAGATCGAAGGTACTACACTTGTCTGACTTCTCCCGTTGGATAGAACCGTACTGATACGTCATTGGCTGATAGCGCTGCAATGCGCAAGCAGTAAAGCCATCTCTGATTGGTTCCCCTTAGACATTTGTTGTGTATCATAGACGGTCAGCGACAGAGGAGCACTCCTCTACCTCATCTCACCCTCTGCTCCCTGTCCTTCCTGTTTTCCTTTGGCCCGTCTTCTCACGTCAAACCAAATGCTTGTTAAAGGGGAACATCAGGCGTCACTGTTGATTTCTCCACTTGGAGAAACCACAGATGCAAGTTATTGGCTCTATTGCACTGTCCAAAGCCTCATCTTTCATCAGCTAACTTCACTCACTTTCATTAGAGCGGACATTATTTAACTCAGCCTGGGATGGATAATCATCCCTTCACACGCACACAGAAGCCTCCAGTAACCTCAGGCCTGCCGAACTCATCCATAATACTTTATCATGGGCTTCCTACATATCCATAAGCAGTGACCAGGGATGTGGTGGAGGGTAACCCCCCTATATTTAGTTTGTCCCCTCCCACATCTTTTTCATCTAAATTCATATTATACATCATACATTAGCAAACTGATATAAGTTGCATGTAGATATGGTATTTTAAGAGGAAATAAAATAAATTAATGGTTTTCTTATAGTTAATCTTTATAGTAGTTATAATAATTTTTATAGTAGTGTTATAGTAGTTTGCTATGTTGGTGGTTGTTTGCCTTATGATGATCACTGACTGGAGGTCATACTTGACTCAACTTGGTCTTATTACCACTACATCACTGGCTCTGACTCAACACAAAGTCGTATTACCACTACATCACTGGCTCTGACTCAGCACAAAGTCTTATTACCACTACATCACTGGCTCTGACTCAGCACAAAGTCTTATTACCACTACATCACTGGCTCTGACTCAGCACAAAGTCTTATTACCACTACATCACTGGCTCTGACTCAGCACAAAGTCTTATTACCACTACATCACTGGCTCTGACTCAGCACAAAGTCTTATTACCACTACATCACTGGCTCTGACTCAGCACAAAGTCTTATTACCACTACATCACTGGCTCTGACTCAGGACAAAGTCTTATTACCACTACATCACTGGCTCTGACTCAGCACAAAGTCTTATTACCACTACATCACTGGCTCTGACTCAGCACAAAGTCTTATTACCACTACATCACTGGCTCTGACTCAGGACAAAGTCTTATTACCACTACATCACTGGCTCTGACTCAACACAAAGTCTTATTACCACTACATCACTGGCTCTGACTCAGCACAAAGTCTTATTACCACTACATCACTGGCTCTGACTCAGCACAAAGTCTTATTACCACTACATCACTGGCTCTGACTCAGCACAAAGTCTTATTACCACTACATCACTGGCTCTGACTCAACAC
>NW_028150200.1:2500-13130 GCF_964638095.1 Poromitra crassiceps | reverse complement strand
TGGCAAAGAGGTGAGATAACTCCTAACAGCTTTTGAAGAAAGTCACTATAAGTCAAGAAAATAATTGCATTGGAAACAAGTCAAAGCTTATCTAACACCACTGGCAGATATTCTTTCCACTTGCTCAATAATATCAGTGGTTCTCAACGGGGGTCCATTGACCCAGAGGGGGTCCTTGAGGGGGTTCCCCAGCAAAAAGGCGAATCATTTATTTTTACTATAATTCCATCCATAAGTAATACAAAGCCAGAATGTATTACTACTACTAGGCATCAAGCCCTTGATTCCTAAGCTCACCCGCTGTGCGGGTGAGCTAGCGGCCTCGGCCGCCCTGCAGCTCACATACACAGCTCAGCCGCTGCGTGGCCTCACCTGCCCTGCAGCTCGACCGCTGTGTGGGCTCACTTGCTGTTATGACATCACTGATGATGATCACTGATGATGTCACAACTTTGCATCAGTCATGACATCACAATTGCTCTTATGACATCACTGATGATGTCACAATACCACGCTCAAGCCCGCCCTGTAGCTCAACCGCTGTGCGGGCGCATTGCTCTCATGACATCACTGATGATGTCACAACTTCGCATCTTATGACATCACTATGACATCATCAGTGGGCCAAAAATTGAAACAGAGAGAGCCCACATTGCCACTTTTAAAGATCGATAGATAGATAGATAGATAGATAGATAGATACTGTAAATGATCGATCGATGATCATGGGTTCAACTTCAAACAAAATATGACAAAATATTATCAAAGGGGGGTCCGTTGGATATTTTGTGTCAGTTTAGGGGTCCTTGACGTGAAAACGTTTGTAACCACTGGGCTAGATGACTTGTGTTGACAGTGTTCTTCTGTTTACAGCATCACTCACTCATCTATTCATGTATTCATCCACTCGCTTCTTCCCATTTCATTTATTCATTCATGGGGTCAATGAGTCTCCTACCCCTGCCCCCACTTCACCTATTCCATGAATATTAATGTCCTATTTCTGTAGAGAAACAAGCCTGTTGAAACAATACAAAGGAATCATGCCAAAAGCCAGGCGTGTATCTTGCCAGCCAGGAGTCGTTATTAACATTTGAAGAGCATCAACAGCACAACATGGGGCAGAGTGTGTTTACAGCAAGTTACACAGCAAGCCAGCACACCACAGTCAGCTTCCCTGTGATCTTACAGAGAGCCTGGACGTGCTCGAGGAGAAGTGTGTGACCTTGCACACTGCAGCAGTGGAGAGCCAGGCCAGGTGCAACACCTGAAGAAAGGGCAGCATGTCAAGGTGGGCAGGAAGGGGGATCCTTGAAAGTGAACATGCCTGCCCACTTCTCACATGCTGTTGCTGCAGGTGGCACACATATGAGATTCTCTTTCTAATATCAAATAGGTTGTCTTTGTCATGCATGACACTGGGATCACACACACACACACACACACACACACACACACACACACACACACACACACACACACACACACACACACACACACACACACACACACACACACACAGAGTGCTACACACATAGACATATATAAAGGCTAGATGGCTTAAGGCGGAGTCACCAGCGTCGTTGAAGCGCTGCCATCTTGCTACGGCAGGCTTTCTGGTACGTTCTATGGTAGCTGTTGGAGGGTGCACAGACAAAAATACTCATAACTCGCTGAAATCTTGACGGATTTACAAACGGTTTGGTTTATTACAAGCATATTCCGTTCCCGAGATATGGCAACAACAAAAAAACAAACACTAAAAACACTATTTTTTTGATGGGCTCCAAATTACACCAAAATTAAACCGACGCATCTATGCCATGAGAGGGATTCAGGCACAAAGTTTCATGCAGTTTCATCCATTTCCCTAGGAGTTATGATCATCTGATGTGATAATACTAACCCAACAACAGATGCTCATAGCTCCTAGCAAAATGGATGAAACTGCATGAAACTAGGTGCGTGAATTCATCTCATGATGATGATGCTGCAGTTTAAGTTTGGTGTAATTTGGAGCCAAAAATAATAATAAAATGTTAGCGTTTTTTTAACCCATAAATATATATAAAGCTGTGGTGCCGTAGCAAGATGGCCACCATGCGACGACGTCGCTCTCCATTGACCAGCAGCGCGGGTAAGCCATCTAGCCTTTATATATATGTCTATGGCTACACAGGCAAGGCAAAGTACACAGGATATCAAAGTGCAGCACACTCTCCAACTTGAATGATGGTTCTCCAGGAGCACCTTCAGATGAGAAGAGCAGGAGGTGTCCGTAGGCTGATTTAGAGCCCCAATCTCCTACAACAGAGCTCGCTTTTCTCCCCATAGGATGACTTACGAGGGCACCACCGCTGCTTTCATTTCCATTTGATTGTGAGGAATGTGTCTAAAGTTGCCTTCTATCAACTGGAGAGGCTGCTGCACACAGAGCCACAAGGCCACTGAGGGACAGGGCCACTGAGGGACAGGGCCACTGAGGGACAGGGCCACTGAGGGACAGGACCACTGAGGGACAGGGCCACTGAGGGACAGGGCCACTGAAGGACAGGGCCACTGAAGGACAGGGCCACTGAGGGACAGGGCCACTGAAGGACAGGGCCACTGAAGGACAGGGCCACTGAGGGACAGGGCCACTGAGGGACAGGGCCACTGAGGGACAGGGCCACTGAAGGACAGGGCCACTGAAGGACAGGGCCACTGAGGGACAGGGCCACTGAGGGACAGGGCCACTGAAGGACAGGGCCACTGAAGGACAGGGCCACTGAAGGACAGGGCCACTGAAGGACAGGGCCACTGAGGGACAGGGCCACTGAAGAACAGGGCCACTGAAGGACAGGGCCACTGAAGGGGACAGGGCCACTGAAGGACAGGGCCACTGAAGGACAGGGCCACTGAAGGACAGGGCCACTGAGGGACAGGGCCACTGAAGGACAGGGCCACCGAGGGACAGGGCCACCGAGGGACAGGGCCACCGAGGGACAGGGCCACTGAGGGACAGGGCCACTGAAGGACAGGGCCACTGAGGGACAGGGCCACTGAGGGACAGGGCCACTGAGGGACAGGGCCACTGAGGGACAGGGCCACTGAGGGACAGGGCCACTGAGGGACAGGGCCACTGAAGGACAGGGCCACTGAGGGACAGGGCCACTGAGGGACAGGGCCACTGAGGGACAGGGCCACTGAAGGGCAGGGCCACTGAGGGACAGGGCCACTGAGGGACAGGGCCACTGAAGGACAGGGCCACTGAGGGACAGGGCCAGGGACACTGTTGCAGAATGGCACTGCCATGTTCTCCACAGGGAGAACACAGTGGTGGTGTGTCGGTGCAGCAGCGTCTATTAAAGAGTTTATTTTGCTGTGTTAGGAACAGCAGGAACACCTAGTACTCTGTACTGTACACTATGGTTGTCCTGATACTAGCATTTCTGGGATGGGGATGCACACACACGCTTCTCCATAATCTAGGCCTGACAAAACGCAGATGACCTCTGCTCTAGTAGTCAACACGTTTAGCTTGTTAAAGCAACAGATACCCACCAACGATAGGGAGGGAAAAATCACTTGTATGTTTGATTTTTCATTAGGGGAAAGCACTGCTGGTATCGATGGTGTTGCAAATGAGTATTGTATCCGTTTCAGATTTTTAGTATCGACACTTATCAATAGTATCCCTGTTGCAAAGAAGTATTGTATCCGTACACACACACATGCCCGCACACGCGCGCGCACACACACACACACACACACACACACACACACACACACACACACACACACAAATGAGGGGCAGGGTTGGGCGACAGGGAAAAGTCACTGTTTATTCAAGCAGAATTCAAGCAGAATTCAAGCAGAGGTACAGCGCGTCGTCCACTAACCAGAAGGTCGGTGGTTCGATCCCCGGCTCCTCCAGTCCGCATGTCGAAGTGTCCTTGGGCAAGACACTGAACCCCAAATTGCTCCCGATGGCTGTGCCGGCACCCTGCTTGGCAGCTGGCCACCCTTCGGTGTGTGAATGGGTGAATGTAGGCACATTGTAAAGCGCTTTGGATAAAAGCGCTATATAAATGTAGTCCATTTACCATTTACCATGTTTCAGGTCGCCTGAACTTGATGATTGATAGGGAACAATGTTGTGCATGCATGGAACCTTACAATGCAGCTAGTTCCTACAGAAAGCTGTCAGGGTCAAGCTGTGTTTTCCCCCATCCATTCAGCTCCTCTTTTCATTACAAGCTCATATTCTGTGTGAAAGATACACTGTCTCTACAGGCTAGGACAAGATGGACAGACTGGACTGAGCTTCAGCGTTCTCTCTTTCTATCAAACAATACAACATGAGGAGATGGTAGAAGTGAAGTGCTGTGCGTCTGGGTGAGCTGCAGGCGCCACAGAGAGACAAACAGAGAGAGATAAGACAGAATGTACAGAGAGAGAGAAGGCGAGGTCGAGTCAATAAGGAAAATGATAGAGTACAACGAGAGCGATGGATACAGGGAGAGACAGAGTGAGAGCAAACCGCTAGAGGAGTAGCCTGGTATCCAGCCCCATTGAATCCTTCATTAGTGTCCGGACGTAAGGCTATCTGCCACTGATTCGGTGACGTATTTTTCAGCCCCAACTGATTGGTTGCTGGCTGTTGTCAATCATCAAACTCTTTGACCAATCGCATCGCAGTAGCAAAGCAGGCCAAATAAATTAAATTGATAAGAACTGACTGTTCCACTGCAACATCAAGGTGGGAGCGCTGCTGTCAAAAAAGCACAAGAGCTTTGTCTCTTCTATACTCTTTGTCTGCTACATCTGGTACCCTACCTACACCGGCAACCACCGTCAAACCAAACCTTAACTTTAGCTGCAAGCCGCAGGCAGCTCAACAACCGGCCAACGGATTTTAAAGCTGATGGGCTTACTGGAAAGGGCGTGACTCAAACTGGTTAACAAACTAAATGTTTAGTCACTCACACTGGTGTTTTGAGCCCGGTAAAGTGGTTACAGCAGCAGTGGCGGGTTTACCTAACGTAGCTAACAGCTAGCTAGCTATTTAACATAGCCTACAGGTCAGGTGTGTTGTGGCAAGCGCTCTGTAATGCGTAACGTTAGATTAGTCTACACCAATCAGGCATCCCGGACAGTATCTGTCCTGAATAACTGCTAGTGGACGCCTTGCGTCCAGCAGAGACCCATATGAAGAGTGCTGGCCACTGCGATTCATATGGGACTGGACACCGGGCTACTAGAGAAGAGGAAGACAGCAGAACAAACTGTGATTCATACGGGGCGCTGGATACCAGGCTACTAGAGAAGAGGAAGACAGCAGAACAAAGCAAGGAGTGACACAGCCTACAAAACGAGGCTGTGTTCCTCCCATTAGCGGGGCTGAATTAATTGGGCTTCATTGACACACTGTGTAAGTAGACAAATATAATTACGTTACATCATTACTCCTCATCACGGCGAGCTCGCCTCTTTCCTGCTCCGTCGGGGGAGAGGGGACGGCCAACTGGACGGCCGACTTCAAATAAACAGCGGCCACAGGATGGCTGTTAGCATGTGTTTAACAGAGCATGTCCAACAGCAGTCACAGGAGATCGATGCTTGCTGCTCATCAGGCTGCATGAGGAGCTGAGATCTAACTGTGTAAACCTCTTCAATCAGCTTTTATAAACAGCCTGTGATTACTCCATGCTGTGTATTATTTTAACTGTCTGTAGCCCCTTCACCCTGTGTGTGTGTGTGTGTATACAGTACAGCATGCGCTGAGTGACCGTGTGGGACTCAATGTGCCCCCGTCATCCTGCAGCGACCCTGGAATGATGACGATCAGTCGCCTTGAGAGACGTTCAAGACACGCTCCGTTAGGCCGCGGATCCCCAGAGCCTCCCCACTGTCACCACTGATCATGTGTGTGTGTGTGTGTGTTCAGGTATGAGCTGTATGAGCCCAATCCCTCAAGATCTGACAGGAGATGAAAGCGCGTGCTGACCCTGTTGTGTTGTCCTCTGTTCTCGACACCGAAGAAAATGCAGAATCTTAACAAGAATATAGACATCAGAGTTCAGACACAGAGGGCCACTTAAGGCTAGGGCTGCAACTAACCATTATTTTCCATTATCGAATCATCTATTGATTTTTTTTAATGAATCAATTCATCATTTATTTTAGTCTATAAAATGTCAAAGATGGTGACAAATGCCCAAAGGGATTCTTAAAACGTCACACTAAAACAATTAATCAATTATTTTTTGATTGATCAACTAAAGGCTCATTCACACTTAAAACGATAACTATAAAGATAACTATAAAAAATGGCTTGAGTTATTAGGGATGGGGCTGATCCGATCCAATATCGGTATCGGGTGCCGATATTGGCACTAATTCATGGATCGGATCAGAATCGTTTTTTTTTTTTTTTGCAATTCCAGCGCGGGCCGTAATTTGCCCATGTATAATAGTATCCTTCTTTGCCTTATATATTTTCTTAATTTTGTCTGCTTTTTGCAAGGTATATTTAAAAAAAAAAAACTTTAATTGGCCAAATCTTTGTCTATACTGTATATTCAAGAAAAATATTGGTATCGGCATAATATCGGTATCGGCAGATATCCAAATTCAGGTATCGGAATCGGATCGGGAGTGAAAAAATGTGGATCGGTGCATCCCTATGAGTTATATATCATTATAGTTATCGTTTTGGATCTTTTATAGTTATAGTTGTATGTTGTTGTGATGGAAATACGTTTGGAGACGGTGCATTGATGCGCACATCTATTGCTCTAGCATAGCCCAAGTGAGACAAATCTATCTACCGTAAATTCCGGACTATAAGCCGCGGCTTTTTTCCCGTTTTTTGGCCCCTGCGGCTTATATAACGGTGCGTCTTATCTATGGATTTTTTCAGAAAAAAAAAAAAAAATACAAATAAAATCTCTCTTTTTTAGCACTCTTTCTAACTATAAATCCACTTCTGTTTTAATTTCCTCTCTTGCCCTCTTTTCACCACACCGCGGACACTGTGTGCACTGTAAAAATAAACAACGGTGGTGTTGTGTTATGCCTGGTTCAGACTACACGAATTCAGCCCGATATTAGACCGATTTGGTCGTGCGCGACAGATTTTCAGCGTCGGGCCCGAATATGACCGTCGGGGACGACGATCGGCCGTCTTCACCTCTTGTAGTGTGACATAATCAAAGACCAGCGTCGGGACCAGTCGGGACGTCTAGGACGCCTCACGACGCCCTGACGAAAAGACTGGCATGTCAGTCTTTTGGACATGGTTTCGCCTAGTGTGACACCCCGGAAGACAGGTATCAGGTCCTGGGGAGACCGCTCCCCGCTTATAGTTTTCATTTGCAGGTTAAACAACATGTCACTTCGCTGACAAGGCCTGAATTTTACAATATGTTTTGAAATAAATGTTTAAAAATCGATTGTGTGTTAAAAGCTTGTGTTACGTTTTCATTGGCGTTAATACACTTATAATTAATTTCAATGTCCGCAATTCAGTTGGTTGATGAAATCGATTTGTGGTGTGGGAGATTCCAGCTGTCAAAAGAAGAGAAAAGACTTGCTCCTGGCCAATCCCGGCGCTTGACTGCTGCGTAGGCGGGCACAGGTGGTTTTTGCGTAACCTATGTGCGATTGGAAATAACGCCTCCCCGCTCGATACAGATTTCGCCCGCTCCGCTCCGCTCAAAAGAATAAAAGAGATAAAAAGGCCAGGGTGTTTTAATTTGCGTTTAAACGCCTGGGCAATGGGCATTGCTCACTACAAATAACATGGGCTCAGAAGAGTCGGCTGCATGCTCGTTTCTCTTCCTTCTCATCTCGCAGCAGCGGGCAAGAAAATAGTGGGCGTGCACATGAAGTAAGCCAAGTTTTATTCGAGGCTGGAGCGGACATCACAGTGCATCACAGTAGAGGCTGTCACTCATCCAAATAACGTTAATTCTACAAGGGATATATATAGCACCTGGATTACATATATGTTTCACATAGGGTTGTGTTTGGATTTCAATATTTTATTTTGTCCAATATTGAAATGTTCTACAATTGCATGTAGTGCTAACATAAACATTATTTCTATCTACCACTTTAGCCTATTTAGGCTGATTTGGTTGCTATTTCTTGTCAATGTATTGCATGCTGGGAGATTTCGTTCACAGGTCCGCCTCCCCGACGACCTGTGAACTCGCTGACGACTGCAGACGACGTGATGACGGTGGCGTACGATGCTCTGTCGGTGTTAAGTGAGAATAAACTTGTAGTGTGGCCAGTCTCCCGACCAAGACATGTCACGAATTGATGGCAGTATGATGGCCTCGTCTGACATGGTGACATCGTGAACGACAAAAAATATCGTGTAGTCTGATCCTGGCATTATGTTGTTTTGTTGAAATGTTACGGTAATACGGTAAATGGGAGCTTCCTCAAACAGCCATCTCTTTCCCGACAATCCCCTCTGTGCGTGACCACTTACATATGGTAATTACGGTAAGCAAACGGCCACTCGGCCATCAACTCCCTCCCCCGACTACCAGGAGAAAATCACAAACTTCGGCGAATTCACACAAAGGAAGATCAAGGAATATTCCATCGAACCGGAGCAGATCATAAATATGGATGAAGTGCCTTTGACGTTCGACCTGCCACTCACTCGGACTGTTAACAAGAAGCGCCCTGGAGGATTCTTTCACCAAAAAAAAGCTTTGCTCGTTCTCGACAGCATGAGAACGAGCAGTAGAAGCAACACTCTCACTTACCATGGGGAAGGTACGCAGAAATTCACACGACGCAGCTTTCAAGTTGAAAGCAGTCAATCTCGTATTAAAAGAGGGAAACAGAGCAGCCGCGCGTAACCTGGGCATCGATGAGTCAATGGTGAGGCGTTGGACGGTGCAGCAGGAGGAACTGTCTCAGCACGGAATATTATAGGAGTGTGAAAACATCCACAATCACCAACGGGTTCCAAAACGCTGGACTGCTGCGGGATGAAGAGGATGACGCCGCCACAGCTGGCGCTGAGGGCCGTCAGAGGCTTCAGAGGCTGTTCGATGCCGACAGTGACGAAGAGGAGTTCGTTGGTTTTGAGTGACAATGAAGGAGAGAGGAGAGTGGTTGACGAAGCCACCCTGAACCTGTTCGTTTCCGACACTGAAGATGAGGACTTTGGTGGTTTCAGTACGCAGGAAGAAGAGGAAGACGAGGATTAGTGACTTGACTTCTCTGGTTACAGGTTTGCTGCACATATAGCCTATTGTTGTGTGATTTTGTCTGGGGATTAGTGACCTGACTTTTGATTAGTGACCTGACTTTTGTTTTGTTTTGTTGAAATGTTAATAAATGGGAGCTTCCCCAAACAGCCATCTCTTTCCCGACATTCCTCTCTGTGCACGAACCCTTTCATATGGTAATTAAACATCAAAACACCCGCGGCTTATAGACCGGTGCGGCTTATAGAAGAAAAAAATAGTCAATTTTGGTCCCGCGGCTTATAGACCGGTGCGTCTTATAGTCCGGAATTTACGGTACTTATAACAATTGATAGTTACAGTTAACTTTATAGTTCTCGTTCTCAGTGTGAGCGGGCCATAATCGTTTCATGGTCACAGTTTGGAAGTGACTGGGACTATGCAGTCTTGCAAAAGAGGAGTAACCTTGTTTTAATAAGTAAGTGGGGGATGGGGGGGGGGGGGGGCGGGGGGTGTGTGGTAATGGGGTATCATTTGTCCCGGGGGAGTGCAGGGAGCCCGGCAGCTGTGCCTACGACTGAGCACACACAGCTGTGAATGAGCCGCGCTCGGGCAGCGCCAACACTCATTGGCAAGTCAGCTGGGAATAGCTGGCTTTACTCTTACTGAGGCGGACGTGTTTTTACAATGTGCACTGTTGCTGAACACGACAGAAATGCTCGCGCGCCCGGAGCTTAAACATAATATATGTTTTGTTGCAGATGACCTCGGGAAGCGCCGGGATCTGATGATTCTTTCAGCGAATCGAAAGCAAAAACAAACAAAAATCAACATTTTGCCTAAGTGTGCCTCCTTGCATCATCTCCGAGACCGACGGTAAACATTTAGAATCTCGTAAAAAAACAACCAGAAAGGTCACGCTCAGATGGCGTTCCCGGAGGCGTTGGGAACGACGCGCTGTCCTCAGTTGGCACGGCGCTCAATCTGTTTGCTTTGCATAAATAGAGACGCTGAAGTCTCTACAGAGACGGATATGAAGCACTTGTGACGCTCAAGTGCTTCATATCCGTTCCATACGGGGGGGGGGGGAGGGGCGGTTGGGGGACGGTGAAATTGAAGTGACGGGATGTGGAACCGAGCACATCTGGCTAAAATGAAGGTATCGCTCCTTCCTTAAAGGGCCTTGACAGGCTATTGCTTCTCGGCTGAGGCTTGAGGTCCAAATGAACTCCCCGCGCAGGCCTGACGGCCCCTGTGTGTGTGTGTGTGTGTGTGTGTGTGTGTGTGTGTGTGTGTGTGTGTGTGTGTGTGAGGGTATGGGACGATATGCTTATCTCCATACGACACCATATGCAATATGAAGTTCATCAACACCAACCAACAATCTAAAAATGTCATTACAAAGTGCAAATAATATATAATTTGGATGGAGA
>NW_028150201.1:0-13156 GCF_964638095.1 Poromitra crassiceps | reverse complement strand
CTCTCCCTCTCCTCCAGCACCTCTCTCTCTCTCACTCACGCCGGTCACCCTGCATCCTCATCCTCCGGCCCTCCTGTAGCCCCTCCCTGTCACAATTCCAGATCCGATTAAATTCCCATTTCTTTCTGCGGTGCTGTTGTGATATCAGATTAGACTTCCTTATCCTCTTTCTGTGGTACCTGTCTGTCCGCCTGGCTCTATCTGCCTCTCCATTGTCACCCCCATATTCCCTGCTTTTCTACTTGAAGACGTGGAAATCGTAACATGCGATCCCATTAAGACAAGATAGATGCATGAAAGTGCCAAGACCAAGATATAGTCTGTTGTCACGGAATTGTGTTGCTAGGGAACAGTTTGGAACCTAGCTTATGTCAGTTATTGTACTAGCAAACACTGCAACATACAAGGAAGTATAAGCTGGGGGGACATTTAGAATATTTATGTTGTCGAGTTGAAACCATCTATAGCCAATGAGGTAGTAACATAAGTAAAAAAGATTGGTGAACTATGACCTCTAAGTAGGTGATCATAAGGCAAACAGCCACCAGTATGAAGAAAGATCAGTATTTTCAGAAAAGCATCAATAGTTTTACTTACTGACCTAGTTTTCATCAGTTGGGATATGGCGTTTAGGCCCAAATCCAAT
Organism: Poromitra crassiceps; assembly: GCF_964638095.1. Taxonomy (NCBI): domain Eukaryota; kingdom Metazoa; phylum Chordata; class Actinopteri; order Beryciformes; family Melamphaidae; genus Poromitra; species Poromitra crassiceps. The sequence goes on along the minus strand of NW_028150201.1, from coordinate 12,510 downwards.
GATATATTTCCTACATGAGTGGGACAATATCAAGTGTGTTACTGTAAAAGAAAATACAAAATTGGATATGCAAGAGCAATTAGAGTACCACAGGGATGACTTATTTTTGTAGTCGGAAGGCGCAAGTCCCGGACTTCCTGGATCTTACGGGGAAAAGTCAATGGGGTTTTAGAATGGGGATTTCACTTAACCCTTGTACAGTGTTGGTACATTTTGGGCTAGTGCAGTGTAATTTTCTGTGTTCGCATTGTTATAAATGTGATATAAATGGTCAAATGGCGATTAATTTTGAAATTGGGTGGGGGATTGGGGCATATATCAAGGATTTTCACACTTCAGTGCCTCAGCTCATTTTTGGCCCCGGGAATCAAAATGTTTACTGCATTTATGTTATATCCAGAAATGAATAGATAGATTCCCCATTGAAAACCACTATAAAGTGCAAAAAAGTGCTATTTTTGAGCTCCAAGACACTTTTTACAAAAAAGCATTTTTTTTATGACTTCCTCCAGATATTTTGGACATAAGGCTTCAAAATTATGGTTTTTAATATTTTTCAGCAGATTGCAACATTTTCTCATGTATGGCATGCATCTATAAAGTGCAAAAAAGTGCTATTTTTGAGCTCCAAGACACTTTTTACAAAAAAGCATTTTTTTATGACTTCCTCCAGATATTTTGGACATAAGGCTTCAAAATTATGGTTTTTAATATTTTTCAGCAGATTGCAACATTTTCTCATGTATGGCATGCATCTATTGCAATCAATTTAGCTGGTTTCTGTTTGTGCTGCATTATGGACCACTACAGCCCAATGGAATAAATAATTTCAGCTAAAATGGTGTTCATATGGATGTGTGTGTGTGTGTGTGTGTGTGTGTGTGTGTGTGTGTGTGTGTGTGTGTGTGTGTGTGTGTGTGTGTGTACACACACACACACATCCATATGAACACCATTTTAGGGATGGGGTTTTGGGGGGAGGGAGGGACAAAAAAAACATGCCTATATTGAAGTCAGCTCAAGTTGTGTGTGTGTGTGTGTGTGTGTGTGTGTGCGCACACACACACACACACACACACACACACACACACACACACACACACACACACACACACACACACACACACAAGCAACTTGAGCTGTCCCCCCACCCCCCCACCAAAGCCCCATCCCGATGTGTCCTGATCATGCACATACTAGGCTAGACAGAGTCTGTTTATGACCTGCATCAGAATGACAGAATGCACCCTTGGCCGGTCAAGGAAATGGTCAATTACTAAAAACTGGCATTGAAAGGGTTGAAATTCTGAAAAGTAATGAACATTGAGACATGAGATTGAGCAAACATGAGATTGAGCAAAAAAGGAAAAAAAGATCCTCCCTCTATTTATGTTGTTGGCCAAAAATGGTTAGTACTTGCCCAGAAGGACTCACTCTAATTGCCCAAAAATGGTCAATTAGATGGTCTAAAAAACTATACAGTGCATTTTTTTTTTAAATTGTCACTGAATAAAAAGTAAGAATGGAACAAAATAAATATTTGTAATAATCTTTTACATAGACCCCACTGTGATAATCCCACCCAAAAACATTCCCTTTGGATTATATTTTGTGCAGAGATTGTGGAAATCTGAAAAAGCAGCAAGTGAAACTGTTTATAGTCAAGACAAACTGGCTTATAGAGGGTTACATTTCTGAAAATGAATAAATATTTTTGGTATGTATAGCTTCATCTGAAGGTAAAATGTTTGGGGAAAAAAAGAAAAGAAAAAAAGATTTTTTGTTACCTTTCTTATCATTAGAAAAATAATTGACCAAAACTGGACAATGGGAGGGGCATAACAATGAGGGGTAAGTATTAGTTAACAGTGTACAAGGGTTAAATGCATAAAATAAGGTCTGTGGTTAACAAAAGTTTACGGGTCATTTGGATTCAGCAGGATAATCTTCACAAACATGAATCACTTTTATGACTTTTGAAAAGTAAATGCGTTTTTTTTACGCGACTTTTAGGAAATGCCTCAAAGGGAAGATTATCCTGCTGAACCCAAATTACCACTCCCATAAACTCTTATTAACCACAGACCTTATTTTATGCATTTAAGTGAAATCCTCATTCTAAAACCCCATTCACTTTCCACCGTAAGATCCAGGAAGTCCGGGACTTCCGCCTTCCGCCTACAAAAATGCATCATCCCTGCGGTACTCAAACCTCAACCAGGATCCCTCCAAACTAGCGAGGATGCTGCGGTTGAACAGCATGTCAGATAGAATGATGCTGCGGTTGAACAGCATGTCAGATAGAATGCCTCCGACTCTAAAGAGAGGGCCTGATGTAACACAATACCCCGATACAGACATCAACTAACGTACAACACTGTTAGTTCCACACACACGTATGCATTTGAAATATGGATTTTCCACGTGTCCCGGACAAGGGCTTCTCAGCGGTAGGTTGTTACATGCTGCTCCGTCCTTATTGAATTCACTCCCTCTATGTCTAATCCATCAGCTAACCTCCATTAGAAGACCATCTCAGCGCTGAAGACAGAAAGGTACCTGCAGGCGCGGACTGCATAATCGGGCATGTCGGGCAAATGCCCGGTGGCCTGGCCTGGCCTGGCCTGCAAAAAAAAAAAAAAAAATTTGGTGCCCGCACTCAGGCCACTCACTGAACAGCAGGCCAGGCGCCGCCTACTGGTTTACTAGTGGTTGTATTACTTTATTCAGGGTTAAAGTGGGTGCATCTCATTGTAAAATTGGACTCGGCCCAAACTGGGCTTCAAACGACCCAAATCTGGCTTCAAACGACACAAATTGGGCTTCAAACGGCCCAAATTGGGCTTCAAACGGCCCACATTTTTTGCCGGCGACCAAAGGTACCTGCTTGCACCTCACACAGCAGCACTGAAGACAGAAAGGTACCTGCTTGTACCTCACACAGCAGCACTGAAGACAGAAAGTACCTGCTTGTACCTCACACAGCAGCACTGAAGACAGAAGGTACCTGCTTGTACCTCACACAGCAGCACTGAAGACAGAAAGGTACCTGCTTGTACCTCACACAGCAGCACTGAAGACAGAAAGTACCTGCTTGTACCTCACACAGCAGCACTGAAGACAGAAAGGTACCTGCTTGTACCTCACACAGCAGCACTGAAGACAGAAAGTACCTGCTTGTACCTCACACAGCAGCGCTGAAGACAGAAAGGTACCTGCTTGTACCTCACACAGCAGCACTGAAGACAGAAAGGTACCTGCTTGTACCTCACACAGCAGGACTGAAGACAGAAAGGTACCTGCTTGTACCTCACACAGCAGCGCTGAAGACAGAAAGGTACCTGCTTGTATCTCACACAGCAGCGCTGAAGACAGAAAGGTACCTGCTTGTACCTCACACAGCAGCACTGAAGACAGAAAGGTACCTGCTTGTACCTCACACAGCAGCACTGAAGACAGAAAGGTACCTGCTTGTACCTCACACAGCAGCACTGAAGACAGAAAGGTACCTGCTTGTACCTCACACAGCAGCACTGAAGACAGAAAGGTACCTGCTTGTATCTCACACAGCAGCGCTGAAGACAGAAAGGTACCTGCTTGTACCTCACACAGCACCACTGAAGACAGAAAGGTACCTGCTTGTACCTCACACAGCAGCGAGGGTTTCAGACAGGAATGACAATAGCTGGGTTTCTTTCTACATCTTGTACTAGCCTGGACAAGGAATTGTCAGCAGCACTATAGTATATTATCAAATACGGTGGTATGTAGTTGAAGCCCCATTACGTCGTTTTTCCTATTCGGGGGAAAACGGCACCCCCACAGGTGCTAATTACACTGTTTGTACGTTCAGATATCAGCCTCATTTGACTGTTTCTGCTTGTACTGTCTACATTGCTAACCTCTCTGCAGTGTTTATAACTGATTCACTTGCAGGGAAAAAGCTCCAAATATCGCCAAATGTTGTTGTCACAATGCCGCTAATCAAGCTAGTAAGCGATAGTAAGCTTCACTTCCTATATACTTCACAATAAAAGTGTCCGGTTAGTTTGCCTAGATCTGCGGAAAACCTTTAATCTGAAAGAGCTGCACAAAAAAAAAAAAAAAAAAATGTTTTAGATCTTATGAAAAAAGCTTTGCTGGACCCGGAAAAGAAAAAAAGAAAAATGACCTTGGCAATGTGCCAAACAGCCCTGCTGAGAACAGCTACTAGCAAGTGATAAGTGACTAGCCTTAGCTATGCCATGTCTGGCTAGCTGTCAGAAAGCAAAGACAGCTCCCCATCTAGATCGCAGTTTGCCAGTCTGCCTTTATCCATCTCTCTCCTCCTCTTCCTCTGGACAGACAGATGGACGGACGGACAGCAGATTAGGTCTGCTTTACAGCGGTCTGCTCTATCCCCCGTCCTGCACTAAGTGACCTATGATTAATTGCACATTATTAACTTAACCGGGATTGTTCTGTAGATACGTAGGCGTCCATAATGTCTGATTCCTCTTTAATACGCCACTTCTGACAGTACTTATAAGGTGCCATTTTCCCTGATCCCTCCCTAATGTATTCCCACTTTGTGAAAATCTCACTAATTTAGGGGGGGGGGGGGTGTGGGCGGATCGGGATTCTCTCATTGGTTAGTTAACCCACAGGTACAGGCTGCTGCCTCTGTTAGTTAACCCACAGGTACAGACTGCTGCCTCTGTTAGTTAACCCACAGGTACAGACTGCTGCCTCTGTTAGTTAACCCACAGGTACAGACTGCTGCCTCTGTTAGTTAGCCCACAGGTACAGACTGCTGCCTCTGTTAGTTAACCCACAGGTACAGACTGCTGCCTCTGTTAGTTAACCCACAGGTACAGACTGCTGCCTCTGTTAGTTAACCCACAGGTACAGGCTGGTGCCTCTGTTAGTTAGCCCACAGGTACAGGCTGCTGCCTCTGTTAGTTAACCCACAGGTACAGACTGCTGCCTCTGTTAGTTAACCCACAGGTACAGACTGCTACCTCTGTTAGTTAACCCACAGGTACAGACTGCTGCCTCTGTTAGTTAGCCCACAGGTACAGACTGCTGCCTCTGTTAGTTAACCCACAGGTACAGACTGCTGCCTCTGTTAGTTAACCCACAGGTACAGACTGCTGCCTCTGTTAGTTAACCCACAGGTACAGGCTGCTGCCTCTGTTAGTTAACCCACAGGTACAGGCTGCTGCCTCTGTTAGTTAACCCACAGGTACAGACTGGTACCTCTGTTAGTTAGCCCACAGGTACAGACTGGTTCCTCTGTTAGTTAGCCCACAGGTACAGGCTGCTGCCTCTGTTAGTTAGCCCACAGGTACAGACTGGTTCCTCTGTTAGTTAGCCCACAGGTACAGGCTGGTACCTCTGTTAGTTAGCCCACAGGTACAGGCTGCTGCCTCTGTTAGTTAGCCCACAGGTACAGACTGGTTCCTCTGTTAGTTAGCCCACAGGTACAGGCTGCTGCCTCTGTTAGTTAGCCCACAGGTACAGACTGGTTCCTCTGTTAGTTAGCCCACAGGTACAGGCTGCTGCCTCTGTTAGTTAGCCCACAGGTACAGACTGGTTCCTCTGTTAGTTAGCCCACAGGTACAGACTGGTTCCTCTGTTAGTTAGCCCACAGGTACAGACTGGTTCCTCTGTTAGTTAGCCCACAGGTACAGGCTGCTGCCTCTGTTAGTTAGCCCACAGGTACAGACTGGTTCCTCTGTTAGTTAGCCCACAGGTACAGGCTGGTACCTCTGTTAGTTAGCTCACAGGTACAGGCTGCTGCCTCTGTTAGTTAGCCCACAGGTACAGACTGGTTCCTCTGTTAGTTAGCCCACAGGTACAGACTGGTTCCTCTGTTAGTTAGCCCACAGGTACAGACTGGTTCCTCTGTTAGTTAGCCCACAGGTACAGACTGGTTCCTCTGTTAGTTAGCCCACAGGTACAGACTGGTACCTCTGTTAGTTAGCCCACAGGTACAGGCTGCTGCCTCTGTTAGTTAGCCCACAGGTACAGGCTGGTACCTCTGTTAGTTAGCTCACAGGTACAGGCTGGTACCTCTGTTAGTTAGCCCACAGGTACAGGCTGGTTCCTCTGTTAGTTAGCCCACAGGTACAGACTGGTTCCTCTGTTAGTTAGCCCACAGGTACAGACTGGTACCTCTGTTAGTTAGCCCACAGGTACAGACTGGTTCCTCTGTTAGTTAGCCCACAGGTACAGGCTGCTGCCTCTGTTAGTTAGCCCACAGGTACAGGCTGGTACCTCTGTTAGTTAGCCCACAGGTACAGGCTGGTACCTCTGTTAGTTAGCTCACAGGTACAGGCTGCTGCCTCTGTTAGTTAGCCCACAGGTACAGACTGGTTCCTCTGTTAGTTAGCCCACAGGTACAGACTGGTACCTCTGTTAGTTAGCCCACAGGTACAGACTGGTACCTCTGTTAGTTAGCCCACAGGTACAGACTGGTACCTCTGTTAGCTAGCTCACAGGTACAGGCTGCTGCCTCTGTTAGTTAGCCCACAGGTACAGACTGGTTCCTCTGTTAGTTAGCCCACAGGTACAGGCTGCTGCCTCTGTTAGTTAACCCACAGGTACAGGCTGCTGCCTCTGTTAGTTAGCCCACAGGTACAGACTGCTGCCTCTGTTAGTTAGTTAACCCACAGGTACAGACTGGTTCCTCTGTTAGTTAGCCCACAGGTACAGACTGGTACCTCTGTTAGTTAGCCCACAGGTACAGACTGGTTCCTCTGTTAGTTAGCCCACAGGTACAGACTGGTACCTCTGTTAGTTAGCCCACAGGTACAGACTGGTTCCTCTGTTAGTTAGCCCACAGGTACAGACTGGTTCCTCTGTTAGTTAGCCCACAGGTACAGACTGGTACCTCTGTTAGTTAGCCCACAGGTACAGACTGGTTCCTCTGTTAGTTAGCCCACAGGTACAGGCTGCTGCCTCTGTTAGTTAGCCCACAGGTACAGACTGGTTCCTCTGTTAGTTAGCCCACAGGTACAGGCTGGTACCTCTGTTAGTTAGCCCACAGGTACAGGCTGCTGCCTCTGTTAGTTAGCCCACAGGTACAGACTGGTTCCTCTGTTAGTTAGCCCACAGGTACAGGCTGCTGCCTCTGTTAGTTAGCCCACAGGTACAGACTGGTTCCTCTGTTAGTTAGCCCACAGGTACAGGCTGCTGCCTCTGTTAGTTAGCCCACAGGTACAGACTGGTTCCTCTGTTAGTTAGCCCACAGGTACAGACTGGTTCCTCTGTTAGTTAGCCCACAGGTACAGGCTGGTGCCTCTGTTAGTTAGCCCACAGGTACAGGCTGGTGCCTCTGTTAGGTAGCCCACAGGTACAGGCTGGTTCCTCTGTTAGTTAACCCACAGGTACAAGCTGCTGCCTCTGTTAGTTAGTTAACCCACAGGTACAGGCTGCTGCCTCTGTTAGTTAACCCACAGGTACAGGCTGCTGCCTCTGTTAGTTAGCCCACAGGTACAGACTGCTACCTCTGTTAGTTAGCCCACAGGTACAGGCTGGTTCCTCTGTTAGTTAGCCCACAGGTACAGACTGCTGCCTCTGTTAGTTAGCCCACAGGTACAGACTGCTACCTCTGTTAGTTAGCCCACAGGTACAGACTGCTACCTCTGTTAGTTAGCCCACAGGTACAGACTGCTGCCTCTGTTAGTTAACCCACAGGTACAGACTGCTGCCTCTGTTAGTTAACCCACAGGTACAGACTGCTACCTCTGTTAGTTAGCCCACAGGTACAGGCTGCTGCCTCTGTTAGTTAACCCACAGGTACAGGCTGGTGCCTCTGTTAGTTAGCCCACAGGTACAGACTGGTTCCTCTGTTAGTTAACCCACAGGTACAGACTGCTACCTCTGTTAGTTAGCCCACAGGTACAGACTGCTGCCTCTGTTAGTTAACCCACAGGTACAGGCTGGTACCTCTGTTAGTTAACCCACAGGTACAGGCTGGTTCCTCTGTTAGTTATCCCACAGGTACAGACTGCTACCTCTGTTAGTTAGCCCACAGGTACAGACTGCTACCTCTGTTAGTTAGCCCACAGGTACAGGCTGGTTCCTCTGTTAGTTAGCCCACAGGTACAGGCTGCTGCCTCTGTTAGTTAGCCCACAGGTACAGACTGCTACCTCTGTTAGTTAACCCACATGTACAGGCTGCTGCCTCTGTTAGTTAACCCACAGGTACAGGCTGCTGCCTCTGTTAGTTAGCCCACAGGTACAGACTGCTACCTCTGTTAGTTAGCCCACAGGTACAGGCTGGTTCCTCTGTTAGTTAGCCCACAGGTACAGGCTGCTGCCTCTGTTAGTTAGTTAACCCACAGGTACAGGCTGCTGCCTCTGTTAGTTAACCCACAGGTACAGGCTGCTGCCTCTGTTAGTTAGCCCACAGGTACAGACTGCTACCTCTGTTAGTTAACCCACAGGTACAGACTGCTACCTCTGTTAGTTAACCCACAGGTACAGGCTGCTGCCTCTGTTAGTTAGCCCACAGGTACAGGCTGCTGCCTCTGTTAGTTAACCCACAGGTACAGACTGCTACCTCTGTTAGTTAGCCCACAGGTACAGGCTGCTGCCTCTGTTAGTTAACCCACAGGTACAGACTGCTACCTCTGTTAGTTAACCCACAGGTACAGACTGCTACCTCTGTTAGTTAACCCACAGGTACAGGCTGCTGCCTCTGTTAGTTAGCCCACAGGTACAGGCTGCTGCCTCTGTTAGTTAACCCACAGGTACAGACTGCTACCTCTGTTAGTTAGCCCACAGGTACAGACTGCTACCTCTGTTAGTTAACCCACAGGTACAGACTGCTACCTCTGTTAGTTAGCCCACAGGTACAGGCTGCTGCCTCTGTTACTGTAGTTAGCCCACAGGTACAGACTGCTGCCTCTGTTAGTTAGTTAGCCCACAGGTACAGACTGCTGCCTCTGTTAGTTAGTTAGCCCACAGGTACAGGCTGCTGCCTCTGTTAGTTAGCCCACAGGTACAGACTGCTGCCTCTGTTAGTTAGTTAACCCACAGGCACAGACTGGTGCCTCTGGGGATGGAGGCAAGGAGCAAAGTTTGTTCAGGTGTGACATCCTCGTTCTCTTCTCTCTCCAGGGAGACGACAGGCAGAGTTCAGCTCGACTGGAGGTTCAGGGGATACAGTCTCGGCAGGCATGTTCGAGGTTGTTAGGTTACATTTATTTGTAGATTAGCAGTTGCATCCCATTTCTCTATTGTGCCACTGAGGCCAATTCTCCAATGACTTGGAGTGATATTCACATCTGCAGTGATGCAGAACAGGTGGGAGCCAAAGTTGTATTTCAAATGAGAAAAGCTGTTACGTTGCCCTTAATTAACGTAATATCTCCCCCCGGTGGAACATTTTCCTTTTTGTAGCACGCATACAGTAGCAACCGAGTTGATCAGCTTGCGTGGGCTTGTAGGTGAATGGAAGTTGAATGTTTGCTTTTATTTTGAAAATCTATTCTCCACAATAATAGGCTATGCTGTTACCTATGAGTTACAGCAATGTAATCCAGATGCGCTGAACAATGGACAAAAAAATATATGGGAAACTTACAGTTCCCTATCAAATACCTAGAATACCTCAATGCTGTTTCACCCCTTTTTCAATGCCCAACCCCCTCCTCCCCCTCAATCTCCAGACCACAATCTCCAGGCCATATATGTCCTATCTCCAAATGCTGTGCGGGTCGCTGTCCCACACCCTTCAGCCAAAGCCCTTCACTTGACCATCTCCTTCTCCACTTTTGTTCATCTCCCCCCCCCCCTCTCCAATCTGCTCTGACCATGCACCCGTGCACCCTCTATCTCCAAATGAGGTGTCCACACAAGACTGAGTTCATCTCATGTCTGGTTGAACACCCGATCCCCACCACCAAGCAAGCTACCCACCCCCCGTCCTCTAGAGTAGACACGCACACACACACACACACGCACACACACACACACACACACACACACACACACACCTCTGCTTCCACACCTGCATGTGTGCTGTGAGCAGCTTATCTTCTGTCTCTGTGTGATGCGGGCCAAACAAAGGCGGCGTCCACGCGGCCCCAGCCTGCACGGCGTAAACACGACGTGTGCCACTACAAAGGGAAGAGCCCTCACCGGCTGCCTGCCATAAGAGAAACCCCACCACTGCCACCGATTAACACCGGCCGTAGAAACTCACCGTGTGCTGCTTACCAGTTAGAAAGAGAGAGAGAGAGAGAGAGAGAGAGAGAGAGAGAGAGAGAGAGAGAGATCGACACAGAGAGATGGAGAGAGAGGGGGACCATATTGTTGGGGCGATATAGCGACTGTGCTACAATATGCCCGGCGCTGACGTTTACGACTGTTTAGATAGCCATAACCCGCAGCAGGCGGCCACGGTAATAACGCTGTGTTGACATTAGCCCAGGTGGGAATATGTCAGCGTTGCGTCGACGGCGCCGCCTAATTGCCGCTTCCATTGTTGTGTAATTAATGCTTAATTAGGAAGCGCGCCTCAATCAGCGGCAGGGTCGTTAAGAGAGGTGTCGCGCACGGGCATAAACAAATGTTACCTTTACCAATGCAAATGGGGCAGTTATTGTCCCCCCGCGTGCCCCTCTTTATGTCCTTGCGCCGCGGAGCACAGCCAGCGAGCGAGGCAGCGAGCGTGGGCACGCACGCACGGCGAGGCGGCATCCATCTTGGGCTGGCTGTCGATGCTAACGGATGGGACGGGGACGCCGCTTCTCTCTCCTGCGCTGCCTTGCCACCCCCCCCCCCCCCCCCCCCCCCCGCTGCTGAGTTGGTATTTTGTGTTTTGTTGTTGCCAGCAGCTCCGACGTGGTTTATTATGTGCTCTGGGTTGTTATCTGGAGATGGATTCACCCCCCCCCCCCCCCACACACCCATGCCACTGTGCTGTCACACTCCAGCCCCCGGGGTGGTGGATGGAGGGAGGGAGGGATGGATGGAGGGATGGAGGGAGGGAGGGAGGGAGGGAGGGTAGAGTCAGTGGAGAAAGGCTTGGATGGCGTTGGTGGAGAGGGGGCAGAGCATCGCTCGCTGGGGGAGGAGAGGGAGAGCAAGCGGCGTGCAGCTGGAAGAGGCAGCGAGGAGCGGAGGCGTGAAATTGGCACTGCACCCTCCGCCCCTCCCCCCCCCCCCCCCCATCCCCAACCTACACCCCCCCCCCCCCCCCCCCCCCCCCCCCGCTCCACCAAGGAAGGGGGCCATGTCTGCACCGACCGTAGCAGTCGTGTGTGTGTGTGTGTGTGTGTGTGTGTCTGCTGCATATGACACTCTGGCGGTTACATTTTGCATGCCCAAGTGATGCATTCTCCCAATCCATCCCCCTATATATCTCCCCTAACACACACACGCACGAGCACACACGCACACACACACATGCACATGCACACACACACACACACACACACACACACACACACACACACACGCACACACACGCACACACGCACACGCACACACACACTCACACTCGCACACGCACACACACACACATCACCCTCCCTGCCCGAGTGCCATAACTCACCTTAATTGTATTTGGTAGGTGGTGCTCAGACGCAGAGTGCACGCTGAGACGGAGCTGTAATGGAAGTGAGGCCGCGCTACTGGAGGGAGGGAAGCCATCCACCTCTTGACCCCTGAAAACACACATTATGCATTTAGAGTGGACACACACGTGCACCCGCACACACACGCGCACACGCACACACACACACACACACACACACACACACACACACACACGTGCAGACGCACACGCACACACGCGCACACACGCACAGCGCGCACACACACACACACACACACGCACACACACGCACACACACACACACACACACACGCCAGTATAGCTATCTTAGTGAGGACATTCATTGACATAAAGCATTGCCTAGCCCCTAACCCTGACCATCACAAATACATGCATAACTCTTAGCCTAATCAAAACCCCAATTCTTACCTAAGCCTTCAAAGTCTTAACCTCCAAACAGCCCCTTGAAGTTATGTGCCAAAGTCAAGACTGGGCAAAATGTCCTCACTTCTCAGGTATAAAAATCACATTGGTCCTCACTAAGATAGCTAATACTATACAAGCACACACACACACACACAGTCTGTATGTACACTTATATTCACTCAAACATACTGCGCGTACATACGTGTTGTACACGTGTGCATGCTTACAACCGTTTACACCAGGATACTCACTTGCTTTGCCCGGGGGCTACTTTCGTGAAATGATGGGAGGCCAGGGGCCAGTTAATAAACAAACAATATACATTTTTCTGTAGCAGATTGTAGGTTTTTGGGGTGTCAGCCGGAGTTTAGTCTGACAATGTTGTGCACACCGGATAGTTAGTTAGGTTACGTTAGTTTAGGTTAAGTACATACATAAGTGCCTGCGTAGTGAGCAGACGGCGGTATTTGACCATTTAGCTGGAGCTCAGTCAAACTTTATTTCACGTTTTCATGGTGAATTAGATTCTAATT
>NW_028150202.1:0-10000 GCF_964638095.1 Poromitra crassiceps | reverse complement strand
CAGGGAATTCGTTCCCAGATGGATTTTTAAAGTTGAGTGTCGGTGAAGAACGTCACAGCAAAGCGACTTTTGTTTCTCCCGACCATCAGGCCCGGTCTCTCTCTCGACCGCCCGCTCATCCCTACATTCTCAGCTGACACAATAGGCAGAGGAGAGGAGACAATGGAGAGGCTGGGGTACAAGGAGCGAGGCAGGGGATTGGTGGAAGACACACACACACACGTACACACACACACACAGAGGCCAGGGGCACAGACAGCAGGAGGGAGGCGAGGAGGAGAGAAAGGTCATATAGGTCAGCGATCAGGCACTGTGTGTATCTGTGTGTGTGTGTCTGTGAGAATGTGTGTGTCTCGTTTGGTGTGTGTGTGCGTGCATGCTTGTATCATGGGTACTTACGCACACACACACACACACACTCCACACACCATGGGCAGTCTGGGTCATGGCTGTCCCTTCACAGTCCACTGTGCCATTATTGACGGCTTGAACTGATACCCCAACAATAAGGGGGTGTGTGAATGCCGTGTGCGTGTGTGTGTTCTCGTGTGTGTGTGTGTGTGTGTGTGTGTGTGTGTGTGTGTGTGTTCTCGTGTGTGTGTGTGTGTGTGTGTGTGTGTGTGTGAGAGAGAGAGGGGGACCGAGTTGGGGCCTATAGTCTCACAGATGTCCGGGAGATCCAGGTCCATGCCCCCTGTACTCATAACACCCCCCATCTCTCTCTCTCTCCCTCTCTGTGTCACTCTCTCTCTGTCTCTCTCGCTCTCTCCCTCTCTCCCTCTGTGTCTCTCTCTCTCCCTCTGTGTCACTCTCTCTCTCTCTGTGTCACTCTCTCTCTCTCTCTCTCTGTGTCACTCTCTCTCTCTCTCTCTGTGTCTCTCTCTCTCCCTCTCTCTCTCCCCCTCCCTCTCTCCCTCTCTCTCCCTCTGTGTCACTCTGTCTCTCTCTTTCTCTGTGTCACTCCCTCTCCCTCTCCCTCTGTGTCTCTCTCTCCCTCGGTGTCTCTCTCTCTGTCACTCTCTCTCTCTCCCTCTCTCTCTCTCTCTCCCTCTCTCTCCCTCTCTCTCTCTCTCCCTCGGTGTCTCTCTCTCTCTCTGTCACTCTCTCTCTCTCCCTCTCTCTCTCTCTCTCTCCCTCTCCCTCTGTGTCTCCCTCCCTCTCTCTCTCTCCCTCGGTGTCACTCTCTCTTTCTCTGCGTCTCCCCCACACAGCCCTGCGGTGCCTCTGTTGACACACCGACACTGGGGCTATTTTGCACACATGCACACGCAGGCACAATAGGCGCCCTGGTGGGGGGTCGAGGGAATGGGGGGGCCCCTGCGGGAGGGGAGGGGCCTCCTCCTCCTCCTGGTCCCAAATCAATATATGAGAAGCCATGCAAGTATAACAGAATCATTACCCCTCTGATGGCTTAGGAGGATACAATGCTACAGTGTATATGAGTGTGTGTTTGTGTGCCTCTGTGTGTGGGGGTGTCTGTGATTTGACACCTGTTGTCTTCATCTATCTGCTGTCATTTTTTTGTAACACATTCGACACCCCCCCCCCCCCCAGTTGGTACACCCCACACTGATCCGTGCTGTCTGTCCGTCTGCGTTCATTTCTCTGTTCACTTCCATTCATTTTCAACACAACTGTCCGTCTGTCCGGCACTGATGAAGCGTACGTATTCAGCAAATTTGCATAGATGGACAGAAAGTGCAAGAGGGATGAACTTCTTTTTCTGGATCGACGTATCGGATTGGACGGATACTCCACGTCGGTTTAGCCAATCAGAGTCGAGGAGGTCGTTCTCAGAGCTAAAAATGGCTGAGCGGAAGTCGCCCGCATCGATATAACGTAATGTTATTTTACCCTTATAAATATCAACAACTAGCCAACAGCTGGTGGGCTTCATTGAAACAGCATGACTCGAACTGGCCGACCATTGCATCAATCTGGTCATTCAGTGGCGTTTTATTGCCATAAGTAACATATAGCGCACAGAGCTAACAGCTAGCTAACGCCAGATTTCTCCTTCTCTCGGTTTATAGGCGGGTCGCTGACACCTTCAAGGTGCTTACCGCCACCTGCTGCTGTACAAGTAGGTTACTTGTACATGCAACGGACCATTTACATCATGCAATGAGGCCATTTACACCTGGCGTTAACATGTGTTTTCTGTGATCAGATTGCAATCAGATTGTGTTTTATCACTTGAAAGTACAGGTGTAAACACCCCCCAAAACGCATTGAAGAAGGATTGCAATCTGATCGGCCAAACCACCTCCAGAGGTGGTCAGGGGATGCATTGTGTACACATTGAACACAAGTGTAAATGCAATGTGTCCTCTCAATCTGGATACAGCAACTTTATGCGGATTGAGAGGACAACCATTTCTGCAATCTGATTGCAATCAGATTGCAGAAAACGCATGTTAACACCAGGTGTAAACGGAATCGGGCTGAAGTGATCAAATACAATCTGATTGCAATCTGATCACAGAAAACGCATGTTAGCGCCAGGTGTAAATGGCCTTTATCTGTTTCATAATTCTGTCCATTTTCTGACAGATCAGTGTGGCCACGGCCTTAAGAACTTGGATAGCGCTCGTCAGTGTTAAGAGGAGAGGAACGCCAGTATACTGTGTGTATGCATTCATCGCTCGCTGTGGTGTCGTGCATAACTTCTTGCCGGAGACGAACACAACAACGTGAGTGCATACGTCTCGGTCGGTAAGCAGTGTCGAACAACACTTTGTATTTCCCCTCGCTAATCATGATTAGCGCCACAATCTTCCCCTACAGCACCCCCCCCCCACACACACACACACACACCCACACACACACACACACACACACACACATCAATGACAACCTCTTTTCATGTGCCGGCGTGGAGTCCCACATCCGCCATGTATTTACAAGGTCCCGAAATGAACAGAGCAATTATTATCAGTCGTGCTAATTCCGCGGCGATAACGATCAAAAGGCGCGTCCGCGCTCCTCTCTCTCTCTCTTCCTCTCTGTCTTCGCTGCTCTGGGGAGCGAACGGGCGGTTGACAAACCTCCACCCTCTCTCGTTCTTTCATGGCCTGTTTAAAGATTTAGTGCGGCCCCCACAAACCCACTACTTTTAATGACCAATTAACGGGAGCAAAGCTCGTTCACAATTTGCCAGAGTAAACAGCGGTGGTGCGCGGACGGCGCTGGCTGGCCGTGTATAGAGGGGGGGGGGGGGGGGGCGTGCGTCTCGTTATACCGGGGCTCACACCGGTTCGAACTCGCGCACATACAAACAGCCACACATGCACACACACGCGCACACACACATCGCACACACACACACACACACACACACACACACACACACACACACACACACACACACGCATCGCACACACACACACACACACACAACACACACACACATCGCACACACACACCCTCTGCTCCACTGCTTATTAAAACCTGGAGGAGCAGCTAGTGCTTATACCAAAACCTTGAGACAGAGAGAGGGGAAAGGGGGGGGGGGGACGAGAGGGGAAAGGGGGGAGACGAGAGGGGAAGGGGGGGACGAGAGGGGAAGGGGGGAGACGAGAGGGGAAGGGGGGGGGACAACGAGAGAGTCAGTCAGCAAGAGTCAGAGCGTAGCATCGCGCTCCCCACTGGATCGTTTTTTTTGGTGGTGGTGCGGAGGGGGGGGGGATCTAAAATGATAAAGCCTCCCTGCATCTGATATAGGAGTCAGTGAAATGATGTTGAAGAGAGAGCAGCAGCGTAAATGAGTAAAAAGCTGGGATCATTAGCATTAGCTCAATAACGTAGCCGCGGGTCGGACCAGCGCCGCTCAAGGCCAACGGGCTTTCTGAGCGGCTAATTTGGAGCCATCTTGTTTATGTAGCGGAGCAGAGGCCCCTCAAGATGACTGGCAACTAGCAACCAGCCTCGCTCCCCAAACTCTACTAACACAAATGGATCAAATCCAATCCACGCATGAGCGATCAAGCCGATAACCAAAACACATCCATAGATGTGTAGCAGCACGCCACCGCTGGAACTTGTCAGCGGTCGGGGGTTTGAATTAGCGAAGGTTTGCTATTGGGTCGATCTATAAAGCTAATCTGTGAAGAGACTAAAGCTTACATGTCACTTGGGAAGGAGACTTAACATTCCAGTTTAGAAATGTAATGTGAAGCAGAAACGCTACACTTAACATTCAAGAAATGCGAAGCTGTCAGTGGTTGGGAGTTTGAAATACGAATGTTGCTATTGATTGTGATTGACGATGAGACTGAGGTACATACAGTACTGCTGTGATGATGATGAGTCTGAGGTACATACAGTACTGCTGTGATGATGAGACTGAGGTACATACAGTACTGCTGTGATGATGAGGCTGAGGTACATACAGTACTGCTGTGATGATGATGAGACTGAGGTACATACAGTACTACTGTGATGATGAGACTGAGGTACATACAGTACTGCTGTGATGATGAGACTGAGGTACATACAGTACTGCTGTGATGATGATGAGACTGAGGTACATATAGTACTACTGTGATGATGATGAGACTGAGGTACATACAGTACTGCTGTGATGATGATGAGACTGAGGTACATATAGTACTACTGTGATGATGAGACTGAGGTACATACAGTACTGCTGTGATGATGATGAGACTGAGGTACATACAGTACACTGTGATGATGAGACTGAGGTACATACAGTACTAGGGGTGTCACAATATATCGTCCCACGAAATTTCGCGATAGTAAAACGTCACGATATGTATCGTTGAGATGAAATCTCATATCGTGAAAAAAAAAAAACTTTTTTTTTTTTTTTTTTTCCAAAAATAGACAAAGAAACGTCTTTGTTTGTTGAAGTTCAATGTGTGGAAAGTAGTTCAGTTGAACAAGTCTCTGAAGAGACACATGAGAAGTTATACAGGAGAGAAACCATTCAATTGAGTTTCTGGCAAAACTGTTTACTTGACAGGAAAAACTGAAGATGCATAAAAAATAGACTAAGAAAAGTCTTGTTGTTTGAGTTTGAAGAAAAACTGAAGATGCATAATGAGAATTTATACTGCTGAGAAACCTTTTAGTTCAAAGTAAATCTAAGTGACGGTGTAACTCATTCTATTTCAAGATAAGCCTTATCTCCAATCTCATGTTTTTTCTAGTTGTTATTGTAATAACAATTTCCCACAACAGCATGTTTTGTATTTGTGCATTTCAAATAAAATACTACTTTTCCAGTCATATATTGTCATTATTCAAGTTTAAAAAAATATTGTTAAAATCGTATCGTATCGTATCGTTATCGTGAACCCAGTATCGTGATACGTATCGTATCGTGAACTGAGTGTATCGTGACACCCCTATACAGTACTGATGTGATGATGAGACTGAGGTACATACAGTACTGCTGTGATGATGAGACTGAGGTACATACAGTACTACTGTGATGATGAGACTGAGGTACATACAGTACTGCTGTGATGATGAGACTGAGGTACATATAGTACTGCTGTGATGATGAGACTGAGGTACATACAGTACTGCTGTGATGATGAGACTGAGGTACATACAGTACTGCTGTGATGATGAGACTGAGGTACATACAGTACTGCTGTGATGATGAGACTGAGGTACATACAGTACTGCTGTGATGATGAGACTGAGGTACACACAGTACTGCTGTGATGATGAGACTGAGGTACATACAGTACTACTGTGATGATGATGAGACTGAGGTACATACAGTACTGCTGTGATGATGAGACTGAGGTACATACAGTACTACTGTGATGATGAGGAGACTGAGGTACATACAGTACTACTGTGATGATGATGAGACTGAGGTACATACAGTACTGCTGTGATGATGATGAGACTGAGGTACATACAGTACTGATGTGATGATGAGACTGAGGTACATACAGTACTGCTGTGATGATGAGACTGAGGTACATACAGTACTGCTGTGATGATGAGACTGAGGTACATACAGTACTACTGTGATGATGAGACTGAGGTACATACAGTACTGCTGTGATGATGAGACTGAGGTACATACAGTACTACTGTGATGATGAGACTGAGGTACATACAGTACTGCTGTGATGATGATGAGACTGAGGTACATACAGTACTGCTGTGATGATGATGAGACTGAGGTACATACAGTACTGATGTGATGATGAGACTGAGGTACATACAGTACTGCTGTGATGATGATGAGACTGAGGTACATACAGTACTGCTGTGATGATGATGAGACTGAGGTACATACAGTAATGCTGTGATGATGATGAGACTGAGGTACATACAGTACTACTGTGATGATGATGAGACTGAGGTACATACAGTACTGCTGTGATGATGATGAGACTGAGGTACATACAGTACTACTGTGATGATGAGACTGAGGTACATACAGTACTACTGTGATGATGATGAGACTGAGGTACATACAGTACTACTGTGATGATGATGAGACTGAGGTACATACAGTACTACTGTGATGATGATGAGACTGAGGTACATACAGTACTACTGTGATGATGATGAGACTGAGGTACATACAGTACTGCTGTGATGATGAGACTGAGGTACATACAGTACTGCTGTGATGATGAGACTGAGGTACATACAGTACTGCTGTGATGATGAGACTGAGGTACATACAGTACTACTGTGATGATGAGACTGAGGTACATACAGTACTACTGTGATGATGAGGAGACTGAGGTACATACAGTACTGCTGTGATGATGAGACTGAGGTACATACAGTACTGCTGTGATGATGAGACTGAGGTACATACAGTACTGCTGTGATGATGAGACTGAGGTACATACAGTACTACTGTGATGATGAGACTGAGGTACATACAGTACTACTGTGATGATGAGGAGACTGAGGTACATACAGTACTGCTGTGATGATGAGACTGAGGTACATACAGTACTACTGTGATGATGATGAGACTGAGGTACATACAGTACTACTGTGATGATGATGAGACTGAGGTACATACAGTACTGCTGTGATGATGAGACTGAGGTACATACAGTACTGCTGTGATGATGAGACTGAGGTACATACAGTACTACTGTGATGATGATGAGACTGAGGTACATACAGTACCGCTGTGATGATAGAGACAGTCCGCATATCTGGGAACGCCCATACAGGCTCTAGGAACGCCCACAATAGATGCTGGGTTAGCCTGGGGGCGGGGTCAGGGTGGGGTAAATTCCCCCGTTCTATCCATTCAGCAAAGTTAGAATTTAGCTGATAGCCCAGCCCAGGCAGACACGATCGTGGGGATTTAACCACCGCAGTAAACGCACATCTGAGCAGACGTCTTGTGTTCTTGCTCTAGAACCCCCAAACCTGTAGTTTAGAGCCGCAGCACCGTCTTTTGGTGAGTCAGCCCATGAGATATATGGGCGGTTTTACCCCACTCGCGCGCCAGCCGTTTAACATTTTGTGGGCGTTCCCAGACATGCGGACTGTCTCTATTACAACCCAGCGTTATATTGTAGAGATGCTGCGATCGAGATTTTTCAATTCCGATCCGATTTCGATATTTTAGCTCAAAACCGATCCGATTCCGATCAAATTTCGATACCCGATTCGATACCGATTTCGATCCGATACCGATACAGCACATATTTAAGTCTCTCTATGCTGTCTGATAGCTAGCAGGCAACAAACATTTTTAGGGTTAGGTATGTATGTGTGTGCTTTGGTAATATAGTATGTAAACGATTTAGTTCATCTAATTGATTTGATGTAAAACTAAAACATAACAATCAAATTAGGGCTGGGCGAGATGGATGATTTAATATTCCATAGCTCTGACCTAAGCAAATCTGACATCATTGTGATATATTTTTTTTAGTAAAGTGTATCACTCAATAGTCAATACAAAAAATAATGGCTTTTATAGAACCGAAAGCCTAGCTGCTTAGTCTGCAGATAAAACATAAAAAATTACATTTAGACTCTTATTGGCATGACGGCAACATATAAGCGGTCTGAATTTTGCATGGGGCCAGTTCTATAGTGAGGCATGGAAAGCCTCACTATACGCCATCATATCTGTGTCGTTTCACTTTTGACTGAAAAATGATGCCTGTAGTCTAGATTAAAGAAAATACATGTATGTGATGTTGACAATTATGTAGGCTATGTGTGCATTCGTTTTCCTTAGTGCTCCGCAGCTAGCTACGTTAGCTTGCATGTAACGTTTAGCGTTAGTTGATTTTGGAGACACAAACCCTGGACGTTTCATTTTGAGTAGGCTAATGCATGAGGTTCTCTATGGTTTACGCCAGCTCTGGGAGTATGAAATGCTTTAAATGCGGGGGTTTTGGTCACAACAAGCTTGTGGAGCGCTGCCCTGCAACTAGATAGCCTAACCAGCTAGCTAACGTTAGCCATCATCACAACAACTAACGTTAACGGCAAAACAAATCCGCTGCCTCATCCCCACGTTTGGTTTAGCGTAACGCCAGCTCAGACTTTCCCCTAATCTCAGAAACCTTGCGGGACATGTATTGCAAATTGCAATAGTGGTTGTTTTGTTATAATTTGAAACTGTCAAACTGGTGCGGACGCGTGGTTTCGAATCGCACATAGGTTAACTCATTGAGTGCCAAGGACGGACATGTTCGTCATTTCAAATAGTAACGTAGAGTGCCAAGGACGGACATGTTCGTCAATTGCGTTTTTTGACGGTGGGGCGTCGATCAAAGCCTTCTGCCTCTGATGTACAAATATTATAGCTATTGGATGTGTCTAACCTATTTTACAGAACCCTTAGGTGGCGACAGTGCTCTCCACATAACAGAAAGGCAAGGAAAAAACAAAGAAGAAGTCGTTATGGAAACGGAAATCGCATCGCATCCGTATGCATCGATATGCTGAAGCACGTTACTGCAGCTGTGCCTGCAGCAGCCAATCTGCTCCCACAATTGAGCCGGACAGCACATCCGCACATCCACACCGTGGAGTTGTTATTATTCTCAACTGGAAGCATCGTTGCCGGTGACAAACACACGCGGAACGCTGTAAAAAAGCAGGATGTCGATGTCCCTTCACTGTGCGCACAGCAAACTCAGCAGAGAGCCACCACAGACAGGAGGAGGAGTGTGCAGTTGAGGCGAGGCGAGGCGGGGCGGGGCGGGTGGGGGGGGGGGGGGGGGGGGGGGGGGGGGGGGGGCACGCAGAGCAGCACACACACAACACCCAGACAGACCCAGGCAGCAGGACAGGATTGACAAACGCAAGCCAGAATATCCGATGCCCACCAGCAGCAAATCAAGACCAGCAAGAAGCTGCAACCAGCAGCGCACGCAGGGGCCAGCGCTGCTGCTAAAAAATATTATTCTGCCAAACAGAATTCCCTGGCCTTCACTGTTTTATTGAAGGAAATTATTTTTGAGGTGTGACGTGTGACTACATTAGAAAAGATTAGCTTCAGAGTCAGTGATGTGCTTGAAATGTTTAATTTCACAAAAGGCCAATTATCTCAGCTTCTAGAAAAAAATTGCTGTTTTTGGATGAATCAAGCTATCTTCTCCGGCTCATAACTAAAGAACGGAAAATGGGATCAATAAACTTTTTTTTGCAGATGATAGAATAGAGTCTCATCGTTCTTTGTGCGTGTTCAGTGTTTACATAGTAATATCACACAATATTCTGTGGGCCTCGAGAAATCACTGAAAACGCTCTGAAACTCTGGCACTGGGAGCATCCGTTCTCCAAAAGTGGCTGGCACTCAATGAGTTAAGGACGGGTGTGTCTGACGTTTTGGCCCTGGCCATCCTAGGCTCAACGCGGCCTCTGTGCTGCTGCTGCTGCTGCATGCTGGATAGAAATCCTGGAGCGGAGTCATGGAATGGAGTGCTTATATCGGAGCCTTGGATCGGTCATTTTCGCTGGAATCCGATCCGATCCGATCCATGTTTTTTTGGCTGATATCGCGCCGATATCCGAT
>NW_028150203.1:10000-13268 GCF_964638095.1 Poromitra crassiceps | reverse complement strand
GAAACCCGGCCACAGCAAAGCCAGGTTTCTTTTAGCTGCCATGTCCTTTCAGCTTGGGGGAACCAGACAGACCAGACTGAGATGTGGATGTTTGACATGCCACTCTTCCTTTTGAATGTATGAGTGGTGTGTTTCCATTCACACTGATGACTTCTGACTTAATATAAACATTTGTTTAACTTTTCACGGTTGTTGGTGAACTCTTTTGACCCCTCCACCCTTAAAAGCCACTAGAGGAGATTTAGGTCAGACGACAAGTACAGAGGTTATTGATGTCATGTTACATGTATTGTAGGTAGTTAAATTAGAAGTTCTCTGCCAGTGTGCGAAATTGCTTTGAGTTTATACAGCTTGAACTCTCACCTCTCCACATGCAGATCAAACTTCAGCATGATGGATATTTGCAGATATGACAGCTTGAACCCAGATCCCCCAGTTGAAGGATGACCTCCATACTCACTAGTATGGAAATGCCCTAACCCTAACCCCGCCCACCCCCCCCCCTTCCCGAAAGAAATAATGGACACTATGACACACTATTATGACACACACACACACACACACACACACACACACACACACACACACACACACACACACACACACACACACACACACACACACACACACACACACACACACACACACACACACACACACACACACACACACACACACAGCCCTGCCACTCACCACAGTGACGGCATCGTTGAAAAGTCCTTCGCCAAATATGACTATATACAGCTGCTCATTGACTCCCATGTCCTCAAACACATTGAGCGCAGCTACAGGGTCCACAGCCGAGATGATGGAGGCAAACAGCAAGTTCTCCTGCAAGTGATCCGATGGATAGATGGATGGTAGAAAGAAAGAAAGAAAGGTTTTATTTAAATCCTATAAATCATTCTTTCTGCTTCTTACTTTGGGAACAAAAACGATTGAAATGTACCGTAATCAATTCCTCAATATGTAGAGCCCTTTCACATCCTTTTAGATATGTGACAAAGGCAGATAATCAAGTGTATTTGCTTTCTGGCATGTTACATGCTGTTGGTATCATATTTTGGTATCATATTTTAATATTGTGGATATTCTCCAATAACATAAGTCATTTTAATGCTGCATGTCACGCATTTACCTGTAGCTGAATCTTTTATCTAGTGATTTACAATGATTACCAGCTGCCATTTGGAGGGCACTTTTATCCAAACACGTCCTCATACCGAAACAACAGAATAAGTCGATTTCCAATCACTCCCCAAACAACATATAGCTATGTGAGTGAAACGGTGCGTGCAGATGATATGCCTCACGTGGGATACGGTTAATTTGAAACACGTCACGTTGGTTAATTTAAAAAACAGCTTGATTACATTTAGGCAACTAAAACAACTTGGTTAAGGTTGAAGATGGACCATGTCGGGACACAAAGCCACCTCTCTCCCTTTCCCGCCAATACCACCATTTCTCCCCTACTTGTCAGAAAGCTATTTCAATATCAGACTGTTACGTTAAAGAGCGCTAGAGTTGCTGCTACTTCCTGGTTACAGCTCCTAACTCTGGCGTATGCATTGCACGCATGCACTTACTCATACGACCGCAAGAGGTCGCACTCATAAACTCATCGTCGTTTTAACCCCCTTGAAATTCAGATACAGTCAGTCTGTGTGGGAATGCCCACAAAACATCGCTAGGGCTGTGGGGAAAAACTGCAGAAAGGAGGTGTGACAGTCAGGTGTTTTCCCCCACATGGGTTGCCACGTTGGGAATCAAACCCCTAACCATGGTAGTGTAGTTCTATGCTCTACCCATTGAGCTAAAGATAAGAGGGAAACAACTATCAATGGACACGCATTGGTTTTGCAGGACTTTAACCTTTGACCTTCTGATTGTAAGATATTATCCAATAAAAAACGGACCTGCAGGTTGATATCTTGAACCCCAAACACCTCGAACTGGCAGATGGCGAAGAGGGAGAGGCCGATGCCGATGCTGTTCCACAGGGTTCCCACCACGGCATACCACAGCACTGTGCCCACGTTCTCGAAGAACGGCCGTGTGGGCATGAAGTAGCCGTTCTCCAGCACGATGGGCGGGAGCATGTAGAGGAAAAAGACGTTAGAGTCCAGCACGGCCGGAGGCTCCTCCTTCACTGAGTGCATGATGGCCCCCACAATCAGGCCAATGGAGATCAGCAGACACGACTCCGGGATCCAGATGGTGATCTTGCGGTAAACATGGAAACCTGTTGGAGGAGAGGAGACATGAAATCTTTGGGCTCTATCTTCCCAAAAGCGCTAATTTAGCGTTTGCGCTCGTTTAACGCCGTGCGCAATGCAAATTGGGGGCAGACACAAGCGCATGCCTGTGATAATTGTACTGGGCATTGGCTGCCCCATGCCAAAGCAGGAGTTTCAGCGCTAAAATGTGGGATTGATGGCACTACCCTATTGTCAGCAGCGCGCAATTACTTTGTGCTAAGAGCTTTGAAAAGGACCTCTTACGTGCAAATACCTCTCTGCGCTGGGTGCGCTGCACGGGGATTATGGCTGCGCTCCCAGCGCAGAGAGGTATTTGCGCAGTGGAAAGTGGAATTCCTTTTGGATATGTCATTACGCACAGCCTTGCCACGCCAAGACATCAAATTATGCTGCTAAAATTGGGTATTAGCAGATAATTCAGTGAGGCAATCAACTATAACTCACTGAGAAACTTTTATCACATCGCGAAGAGGGAAATGAATTGAGAAAACTTGTTGGACAATGGACATAGGCTATTTACCTTCATAATCCGAAGGGTCGTTGGCATCACAGACGATTCCCTCTGTCCTCGCATGAGTGAGTACACTCTATTATGCATGGAGAGAATTACAGCATATTGCATGCCTCGCGCAAACAGCCATTGCAAGACGGGAATCTATTGGTTTTGATTGACGTAATGCCCAGCCTTGCCTCCCTGTGTTTTATATATTTTTTTTTATTATATATTTTCATGTTTCATTTGGCGTGAATGATCACAGAATTACATTTTTTGGATTAACTATTCCTATAACCCAATCCTGACAAATTACCATCTTTCCTTCATGCACTTCACGCACGCATGCCGTCGCACGCACACATGTGCACACACACACACACACACACACACACACACACACACACACACACACACACACACACACACACACACACACACACACACACACACACACACACACACACACACACACACACACACACACACACACACACACGGATGGACAGAACTT
>NW_028150203.1:0-5000 GCF_964638095.1 Poromitra crassiceps | reverse complement strand
GCTTCAAAACTCATGAAAGTGGTCCTCATGTGTGAAGATTATCCTGCTGAACCTTGGTTCGCGTTTGATTAAACTTGCCCAGAGACCTTATTTGAAGCATCACGCCAAAAACCCATTCAAAAATCCCATAGACAGAAACAGTGTTGAACCAGGAAGTTCGGGACTTCCGCATTCAGCCTACAAAAATACGTCATCCCTGCGGCTCTCTATTGAAGACGGAAATACAGCAAGGCAGCCAACCACGCTGTAGCAGCGGGGCAGGGGTGACTGGGCGATAGCGAGTACATCGCTCATCGCTCATCGCTCATGTTGGTGTGTAGGGCCCGTTAGTCTGTAGCTACTGTAGAGGAGGAGGGGCGGTGGGAGTCCAGCACAGGAGGTCTGTGTAGTTGTATTCTAGTGTCAGTGATGATGACTTTATCAGAGACCCGGGCTGAGCAGAGGCTGCCTGTGGATGGTGGTCTAGTCGTTAGAGAGGGCGTCCTGTTACAGCCATCGACCAGCGCTAAGAACAACATAGGCGACATCATCACACATCACAGCAAACAGATCTGACTCAAAAAACGTCCTAAAGTAATATTGCACTAAATGACAGTGTTCAGACAGGATACACATACCTGTCTCCCCCTGCCTCCAATTATGGGGAAACATTGAATACTCCCCCGAGAACTACATATCTTCAAGGGCTTTCTTCTGTTTGCCAATAGGAACGCTGAAGTGACGTAAGCCGGCCGGTGGTTAGCATGCTAACTAACGGCAACTTAATAGTTTCATATTGAAACAAGTCAGAGTTCACGGGGGATTGATACTATTTGGCTAACAATTAGCTAGCTAACGTTAGTTTGCAAAAGGCAAACGTGTTAATGATGATGTGATGATAGACTGATGATGATCCACCGTGGAGACCCGGGTTCAATTCCCGACAGCGGTACTTCCAGCTTGGTGAGACGTTCCTACAGACACAATAGACCCTTTTCACGGGGGCTATTTTGTGTCGAAAAGGCAGGGTAAACACAGGTGCAAGCAAAACACTAATGAAGGTTTCCAAATTCCAATCATGAGCTGCGTTCCATTACCCATACTTGTACTTCTTTCTTGTAGTATGTACTGCCGCTGCCCTCACAAAGTATGGATTGTAGTGTGCAGCATGCATGCAAAATGCATACTATTGGGACACACTACATCTGTCGTCACGTGAGCTTCCTGAACTCCGACCTCTTGCTCACTTCCGCCGACGTCCACAGCGCCACATTTGAGTTTGTTTGTGCTCAAACCTGTCAAAATGCCTGGCGATCTAAATACATATTTGAGAAGCAGCATCGCCTCTCGCCAAGCTCTCCAGAGACGTGCGCACCGTCGGAGGCTCCGGAGAGCGTGTCGGCGTCATGGAGGTGGGCGTGGATTATACACGCAGCTCAGTCAGTGCGACGTAACTTCCGCTGCGCAAAGGATTGTGGGGCAGATTGGCTGGCGCAGCATGCATCGATCCATACTGCGAAATACGAGCTGATGTAGTACAACATCCTGGTACTCTTGGCATACTGCATCTGACATATGTATTGGGACAGTAATTATTTTTTTTGCCTACTAAATAGCATGGAAGTATGGGTAATGGAACGCAGCTCCAGAAGTTTGAAACCCTCATTAGTGTTTTTGCTTGCACCTGTGTTTACCCTGCCTTTTTGACACCAAATGGCCCCCGTGAGGAGGGTCTATTGGCCGTGTCTGCGGGTGGGAAGCTGGTGGGGTATGAGTCCTGGTCGCTGCACTAGTGCCTCCTCTCTGTCGGGGCGCTTGTTCCGGGGGGAGGAGACCTGGGACGAATAGTGTGATCCTCCCACCCCCTACGTACTGCCAGTTAAACTCCTCACTGTCAGGTGAAAAGAAGGGGCTGGCGATGGCACATGTATCAGAGGAAGCATGTGCTACTCTACAAGTCTTCCCAGATCGACAGAGGGGGTGGAGCAACAACTGGGACAGCAGGTGGAATTGGCCAAGTACAATTACCGCCTCAGGGCCTTTCTAGAAGTTCCACCAATCAACATACACTTACTTCTGGGAGGAGGAGCTAAAAAATAGTCCCTCAAATGGCATTCTAAGAACTACTATGGTTCCTAGTTCCTGCAGTTCCTCCAACTGTTCTTAGAACTATGAAAAAGTTCCTCCGGTCCCAAAACGCCTTGTGTGTGTGTGCGTGTGCGTGCGTGCGTGTATGTGTTTGTGTGCATGCGACCGTGCGTGCATGTACGTGCATGTGTACGTGCGTGCATGTACGTGCGTGTGTACGTGCGTGCGTGTACGTGTGTGCGCGGGGTGACTCATCTTTTACTCTCCCACTCAGCTCAGGAGGGCCGAACAGCAGCCTGTTGATTCATCCTCATTTCACTTTCTCTCTCTCTACAGTACTTCTTTCTGGGACACTCTCCCTCCCTGTCTCTGTCTGTCTGTCTGTCTGTCTGTCTGTCTGTCTGTCTGTCTGTCTGTCTGTCTGTCTGTCTGTCTGTCTGTCTCTGTCTGTCTGTCTCTGTGTCTGTCTGTCTGTCTGTCTCTGTCTGTCTGTCTGTCTGTCTGTCTCTGTCTGTCTATCTGTCTGTCTGTCTGTCTGTCTGTCTGTCTGTCTCGGTCTGTCTGTCTGTCTCTGTCTGTCTCTGTCTGTCTGTCTGTCTCTCTGTCTCTACCTCTACTTCTTTGTCTGACACTCTCCCTCCCTCCCTGTCTCTGTCTCTCTCTGCCTCTACTTCTTTCTCTGACACTCTTCCTCTCTCTCTCTGTCTGTCTGTCTGTCTGTCTGTCTGTCTGTCTGTCTGTCTGTCTGTCTGTCTCTCTGTCTCTGTGTGTCTCTCTCCCTCTCTCTGACAATCTTCCACTCTGTCACTCTCTCTCGCCCTCTCTCATCCTTGTCAATCACTGCAAGTCACTCTGGACATCTCATGATCATTCTTTTCTGATAATGGACACCTCGAAGTGTATTAACCCGCTTACCATGGTCACTTGCCAAAGAAACAAAACAAGATCATTCATTTATATTTTCATGCATTTTGCTGGCGAGACAAAATAGTCCCCTCGGCTGCTCAAGATTATCATTGGAGAAAATGGCCGCTTAGTGCCTGTAACCTGGCAGAATTTCTAGCCCATAAACTAACTAATAATTTGGCCAATTGTATGTAATATACAAAATAAAGCAAACCGCAATGTCTAAGAATGCAACGACATGTAACTGGCTCGTTAAACTCACATTCCGGGAATAACGTTAACGTAAGTGGCGCGAGGCTCAGAGGAGACTGAAAACCATCTGAAGCTTTCAATGTTGGAGTCCAGGTTGTTTTGTACAAGGAAGTCTCTCAGTGTGTTGGTGTTAACTGCCGATTTCATTGTTTTTGTTTGTGTTGATCTCATCTTTTTCCTCTTCGATTTGATTTGTATCACTGATACAAACAGCCAGAGCGCCTGGCTGGCTTGTTGTAAAGTTGTAAGCAGAGGGTTTGACAGTTGACAGCTGAGAGCCAGTTTCTGTCAGCTGACTAACATAAGCCTTTGTTCACACCATAGGCAGAACTGAAGCTTGAGGCAGGCTCAAGCTGAACTGACCCTTACCCGTTCACACCAGGAGCAGTCTCTTTTCCCCAGTGCCTTGCTGGGCGCTAGGCTTGCTGCAGTAGTAGGTGTTACCGGTGGTGTTACACGGTAGTGGGGGATACACCGATTACATAACATGCCCACCGGTAACACCTTTGTTTTTATGGAGGAATAAATGAAAGGAAAACTCCGCAGTTTCAGCGTGCGCCGGGTTAAATTACAAGCGCTCCCTCTGGGCTGCAGTGTGGCTCCACTGTTCTGGTTAGACCAGCAACTAATGTTAGTTAACGCTATGCATCTTATGAACACAAATTATGCCCTCCTCATACACATGTAATTAAGACCCTTAGCTAAGCCTGCGTGTGCATTCTGTTGTCACTGCGGGCCATCTCTGGAAATGTGTTTTTACCACAGCGAAAAATCGATGATAACTTAGCATCATTGCTAGCGGGAGAGAGGACTTACACAGCATTCAGTCATTGCCTGCTTACCGCTGCTTCTGGTAATGTTAATCCCATGTCAGAAAAAGTCTTTTGAAAAAGATTGTCTCCACGGGCGTCTGAAAAGTTGTCTCGAGTCAGATGCAGCCATGAGTTGTGAGGCAGCCAGTGTTGTGACTGTAAACGCCCAAACTAACATTAGAACGTCTGGACTGTGAGGACAGTGGAGGAGCTTGTTTCATTCTGCTCCGTCTTGTCTCTATGACCCTACGGTTAAAGCATAGACTGTCACTCTTGCTTACTTTAAAACTTGTATTATCAACATACTGTACATATAACGTAACGTTTGCTCTAGTCTAGCTGCTGTGATCATCATGAGGATATCCGACTGGTGTCTCACTGTTATTGTCCCCCGGAACAACATGCACTAGTAGGAACTAACAATCCTATTGTTACAGATCCCCCCCCCCCTTTCCCCCCCTTTATTTTTACGGTGTCACAGGTAACACCAGTGTTGTCACATGTTTATTACCCAGTAGGAAAATGTCCACACCGTGGCATCCCTACTTGGCGCGCCTTGAACCCACCCACAACTCCCATTGAATTCATGTCTGGCAGCTTCAAGCTTCACGTGTCACGCCTGGAAAATAGGACTTCAGCATGGCTTCAGCGTGCGGCTGGTGTGAACGGTCTCACCTGTTAACAAGGATGCCGAAATGAAACTGCATGGCTTCAACGTGACTTTGGCGTTGCTTCGGCGTATGGTGTGAACGGCCACTAAACATCAGATCTCCGAAAATGAAAATCAGATTTCTAAATAGCTGTCATCAACTGAGCACACAGGGGTAATCTAAATAGTTACTTTGACCGACTCAATTATTTTCTAAACTTATAATAAAAGTGCCATATTAACCCTTAACGGTAGTATAACGGCTCTGTCGTGATCCTGGCGCATTTCAATGAACGATGAACAGACCATGACTG
>NW_028150204.1:0-13292 GCF_964638095.1 Poromitra crassiceps | reverse complement strand
ACCTTTAGGGTAGCAGGACATTTCCTCTCCTACCTTCTTCTTACCTTTAGGGTAGCAGGACATTTCCTCTCCTACCTTCTTCTTACCTTTAGGGTAGCAGGACATTTCCTCTCCTACCTGCTTCTTACCTTTAGGGTAGCAGGACATTTCCTCTCCTACCTGCTTCTTACCTTTAGGGTAGCAGGACATTTCCTCTCCTACCTGCTTCTTACCTTTAGGGTAGCAGGACATTTCCTCTCCTACCTTCTTCTTACCTTTAGAGTAGCAGGACATTTCCTCTCCTACCTGCTTCTTACCTTTAGAGTAGCAGGACATTTCCTCTCCTACCTTCTTCTTACCTTTAGAGTAGCAGGACATTTCCTCTCCTACCTGCTTCTTACCTTTAGAGTAGCAGGACATTTCCTCTCCTACCTGCTTCTTACCTTTAGAGTAGCAGGACATTTCCTCTCCTACCTGCTTCTTACCTTTAGGGTAGCAGGACATTTCCTCTCCTACCTTCTTTTTACCTTTAGGGAAGCAGGACATTTCCTCTCCTACCTGCTTCTTACCTTTAGGGTAGCAGGACATTTCCTCTCCTACCTTCTTCTTACCTTTAGGGTAGCAGGACATTTCCTCTCCTACCTGCTTCTTACCTTTAGGGTAGCAGGACATTTCCTCTCCTACCTTCTTTTTACCTTTAGGGAAGCAGGACATTTCCTCTCCTACCTTCTTCTTACCTTTAGGGTAGCAGGACATTTCCTCTCCTACCTGCTTCTTACCTTTAGGGTAGCAGGACATTTCCTCTCCTACCTTCTTCTTACCTTTAGGGTAGCAGGACATTTCCTCTCCTACCTTCTTCTTACCTTTAGGGTAGCAGGACATTTCCTCTCCTACCTGCTTCTTACCTTTAGGGTAGCAGGACATTTCCTCTCCTACCTGCTTCTTACCTTTAGGGTAGCAGGACATTTCCTCTCCTACCTGCTTCTTACCTTTAGGGTAGCAGGACATTTCCTCTCCTACCTTCTTTTTACCTTTAGGGTAGCAGGACATTTCCTCTCCTACCTGCTTCTTACCTTTAGAGTAGCAGGACATTTCCTCTCCTACCTTCTTCTTACCTTTAGGGTAGCAGGACATTTATTATCCTACCTTCTTCTTACCTTTAGGGTAGCAGGACATTTCCTCTCCTACCTGCTTCTTACCTTTAGGGTAGCAGGACATTTCCTCTCCTACCTTCTTTTTACCTTTAGGGTAGCAGGACATTTATTCTCCTACCTTCTTCTTACCTTTAGGGTAGCAGGACATTTCCTATCCTACCTTCTTCTTACCTTTAGGGTAGCAGGACATTTCCTCTCCTACCTTCTTCTTACCTTTAGGGTAGCAGGACATTTCCTCTCCTACCTTCTTCTTACCTTTAGAGTAGCAGGACATTTCCTCTCCTACCTGCTTCTTACCTTTAGAGTAGCAGGACATTTCCTCTCCTACCTTCTTCTTACCTTTAGGGTAGCAGGACATTTCCTCTCCTACCTTCTTCTTACCTTTAGGGTAACAGGACATTTCCTCTCCTACCTGCTTCTTACCTTTAGAGTAGCAGGACATTTCCTCTCCTACCTGCTTTTTACCTTTAGGGTAGCAGGACATTTCCTCTCCTACCTGCTTCTTACCTTTAGAGTAGCAGGACATTTCCTCTCCTACCTGCTTCTTACCTTTAGGGAAGCAGGACATTTCCTCTCCTACCTTCTTCTTACCTTTAGGGTAACAGGACATTTCCTACCTTCTTCTTACCTTTAGGGTAGCAGGACATTTCATCTCCTACCTGCTTCTTACCTTTAGGGTAGCAGGACATTTCCTCTCCTACCTGCTTCTTACCTTTAGGGTAGCAGGACATTTCCTCTCCTACCTTCTTCTTACCTTTAGAGTAGCAGGACATTTTCTCTCCTACTTGCTTCTTACCTTCTTACCTAAGGTAATAAGCAGGTAGGAGAGGAGATGTGGTGGTTGGATGAAGAGGGAGGGGTTCACTCATGGTGACAGGGACACTAATTCACAAGCTATCCAAAGTCCAGTTAACACATTAACCTGAGGAAGACCTTCAAAGGAGTATGACCAATATCTGGATCACTCTGGAAACGTGGCGTGGGTCTACCTAGTGTCCTCTAGAGAGAGAGTGGCGTCAGCAGAGGACCAAAATGCGAGACTCATTAGCCAATGAACAGCCAGGAATGGGTCTCGCGCTACTTTTGCATGCTAAAATAAAGCTGATAATGTACAATTTGATTCACGGGATGAAAACCCCTTTCAGAGTACAACACAAACTGTCTATTTTGCTGCAACTCGACAGTGCTGCTTAATCCAGGACCTTACTTCCTGGAACTCTTGAGAGTAAAAAACTGGTCCATTGGAGTGAATGGAGATGTCACGACTCTTCTACAGTATCTACATGGCTCTGGGTGTAGTCAGGCAGAGTAAATGCAACTCAAGAGGGAAGACAGCTCTGCCCCCTTAGTAACAAGTGTGTGTGTGTGTGTGTGTGTGTGTGTGTGTGTGTGTGTGTGTGTGTGTGTGTGTGTGTGTGTGTGTGTGTGTGTGTGTGTGTGTGTGTGTGTGTGTGTGTGTGTGTGTGTGTTTGTGTGTGTGTGTGTGTGAGAGAGAGAGAGAGAGGGAGAGTCTATGTGCCAATAATCATGTGTGACAGAGTCCATGTTGGCACGTGTAGAGCACAG
Organism: Poromitra crassiceps; assembly: GCF_964638095.1. Taxonomy (NCBI): domain Eukaryota; kingdom Metazoa; phylum Chordata; class Actinopteri; order Beryciformes; family Melamphaidae; genus Poromitra; species Poromitra crassiceps. The sequence continues at coordinate 10,593 of NW_028150204.1, read as the reverse complement.
ACAGGTGGCTATAAAGGGGGTGGCAGAGAGAGAAGCACATTTTGTCTCTGTATGAGAGAGAGAGATAGAAAGAGAAGAATGAGAGACAGGGACACACAGAGAAGTGTAGAGAGACACAGAGAGAAGTGTAGAGAGACACAGAGAGAAGTGTAGAGAGACACAGAGAGAAGTGTAGAGAGACACAGAGAGAAGTGTAGAGAGACACAGAGAGACACAGAGAGACACAGAGAGACGTGTAGAGAGACACAGAGAGACGTGTAGAGAGACACAGAGAGAAGTGTAGAGAGACACAGAGAGACACAGAGAGAAGTGTAGAGAGACACAGAGAGAAGTGTAGAGAGACACAGAGAGACGTGTAGAGAGACACAGAGAGACACAGAGAGAAGTGTAGAGAGACACAGAGAGAAGTGTAGAGAGACACAGAGAGACACAGAGAGAAGTGTAGAGAGACACAGAGAGAAGTGTAGAGAGACACAGAGAGACACAGAGAGAAGTGTAGAGAGACACAGAGAGAAGTGTAGAGAGACACAGAGAGACACAGAGAGACATGTAGAGAGACACAGAGAGAAGTGTAGAGAGACACAGAGAGAAGTGTAGAGAGACACAGAGAGAAGTGTAGAGAGACACAGAGAGAAGTGTAGAGAGACACAGAGAGAGAAGTGTAGAGAGACACAGAGAGAGAAGTGTAGAGAGACACAGAGAGAGAAGTGTAGAGAGACACAGAGAGAGAAGTGTAGAGAGACACAGAGAGAGAAGTGTAGAGAGACACAGAGAGAGAAGTGTAGAGAGACACAGAGAGAAGTGTAGAGAGACACAGAGAGACGTGTAGAGAGACACAGAGAGAAGTGTAGAGAGACACAGAGAGAAGTGTAGAGAGACACAGAGAGACACAGAGAGAAGTGTAGAGAGACACAGAGAGAGAAGTGTAGAGAGACACAGAGAGAAGTGTAGAGAGACACAGAGAGAGAAGTGTAGAGAGACACAGAGAGAAGTGTAGAGAGACACAGAGAGAAGTGTAGAGAGACACAGAGAGAGAAGTGTAGAGAGACACAGAGAGACACAGAGAGAAGTGTAGAGAGACACAGAGAGAAGTGTAGAGAGACACAGAGAGACACAGAGAGAAGTGTAGAGAGACACAGAGAGAAGTGTAGAGAGACACAGAGAGAGACATGTAGAGAGACACAGAGAGAAGTGTAGAGAGACACAGAGAGAAGTGTAGAGAGACACAGAGAGAAGTGTAGAGAGACACAGAGAGACACAGAGAGAAGTGTAGAGAGACACAGAGAGAGAAGTGTAGAGAGACACAGAGAGAGAAGTGTAGAGAGACACAGAGAGAAGTGTAGAGAGACACAGAGAGAGAAGTGTAGAGAGACACAGAGAGACACAGAGAGAAGTGTAGAGAGACACAGAGAGAAGTGTAGAGAGACACAGAGAGAAGTGTAGAGAGACACAGAGAGAAGTGTAGAGAGACACAGAGAGACGTGTAGAGAGACACAGAGAGAAGTGTAGAGAGACACAGAGAGACACAGAGAGAAGTGTAGAGAGACACAGAGAGAAGTGTAGAGAGACACAGAGAGACGTGTAGAGAGACACAGAGAGACACAGAGAGAAGTGTAGAGAGACACAGAGAGACACAGAGAGAAGTGTAGAGAGACACAGAGAGAAGTGTAGAGAGACACAGAGAGAAGTGTAGAGAGACACAGAGAGACACAGAGAGACACAGAGAGACGTGTAGAGAGACACAGAGAGACATGTAGAGAGACACAGAGAGAGAAGTGTAGAGAGACACAGAGAGAGAAGTGTAGAGAGACACAGAGAGAAGTGTAGAGAGACACAGAGAGAGAAGTGTAGAGAGACACAGAGAGAAGTGTAGAGAGACACAGAGAGACACAGAGAGAGAAGTGTAGAGAGACACAGAGAGAAGTGTAGAGAGACACAGAGAGAAGTGTAGAGAGACACAGAGAGACGTGTAGAGAGACACAGAGAGACACAGAGAGACACAGAGAGAAGTGTAGAGAGACACAGAGAGAAGTGTAGAGAGACACAGAGAGAAGTGTAGAGAGACACAGAGAGAAGTGTAGAGAGACACAGAGAGAAGTGTAGAGAGACACAGAGAGAAGTGTAGAGAGACACAGAGAGAGAAGTGTAGAGAGACACAGAGAGAGAAGTGTAGAGAGACACAGAGAGAGAAGTGTAGAGAGACACAGAGAGAGAAGTGTAGAGAGACACAGAGAGAAGTGTAGAGAGACACAGAGAGACGTGTAGAGAGACACAGAGAGAAGTGTAGAGAGACACAGAGAAGTGTAGAGAGACACAGAGAGACACAGAGAGAAGTGTAGAGAGACACAGAGAGAAGTGTAGAGAGACACAGAGAGACGTGTAGAGAGACACAGAGAGAAGTGTAGAGAGACACAGAGAAGTGTAGAGAGACACAGAGAGACACAGAGAGAAGTGTAGAGAGACACAGAGAGACATGTAGAGAGACACAGAGAGACGTGTAGAGAGACACAGAGAGAAGTGTAGAGAGACACAGAGAGAAGTGTAGAGAGACACAGAGAGACGTGTAGAGAGACACAGAGAGAAGTGTAGAGAGACACAGAGAGAAGTGTAGAGAGACACAGAGAAGTGTAGAGAGACACAGAGAGACGTGTAGAGAGACACAGAGAGACACAGAGAGAAGTGTAGAGGGGCAGAGCCTAGAAACAGGAGGAATGCATGCAGTTGGGATCAAATCATTTCCCATTCTGCACTGTGTAATTGCAGTCTTGTACCACTAGGTGGCCGGCATACCGCTGCTATCCTGCCACCTGTCCTTTGCTGCCAGTGCTTGGATGTCTGTACTACCTTCAGCTCAATCTTGACAAGGGGGAACGACTCTGACAGCCTCAGAACGCTGCAGCGCCCTCTAGTGTTCAACCAACCTACATTCTCTCACGTCACTCCCCTCCTCCGAGACAGTGGTCCTGTCCATCAGGCCGCTCCTCCCTATCCGCACATCTCTTCAGGTTACACCTGGTTACACCTCTTCAACTCCATCTTGATCATGTTAGTCTGACTTGACAGACGCAGGCTGCTGGACTAAGCTCTGCCATTGCTGCCGACCATTTCAGTCGGCAGCGGAAGAGAATAATCCCTATCCGCTCCCTGCAAGCGCTGGGACCGCTCCGACCCGCTCCGACCCGCTCCGGACCGCTCCGACCGGATTTCCTTTCCGCTCCCTGCGTGTTGAATCTGTCGATCTCAAATGCCTCTGCCGCTGTGAAACAACAACAACGTTAGCTCGTTGCTACACGCTGAAAATGGCACGTTTTGACGAAGGAGTTGGATTGTGCAATAAAGCCGGCCTGCTTGGTACTTTGGGTGGATGGTTGTAAAGATAACAGAGCCTTTTTCCCCCCGCTAGCCCAGAGTGGAGATCTGACCAGCCAGACTCTCTCTCCAGGTGCAGGAAGAGAGTCTGGCACGCCAGACTACCTATCATGTGACGACGACAACAACAACAACAACAACAACACAGTTTCAACGACAGCTAATCCTAATAAAAGGCTTAGCTGATAAAAACTGTGATACACAGAAATGTGTATCACAAGAAAGTGGCTTTGGACAAAAGCATCTGCTGAATGTGGTAATGTCAATGTGACTGTGCTGCTGTCGTCCTCTCCTACCATTGTAGCCCCAGAGGAGACTGAACGTAGTGCAGGTTTATCACAGCCCTGTGCCCCAGAGGAGGCTGAACGTAGTGCAGGTTTATCACAGCCCTGTGCCTCATGTCCTGGTGGCAGACTGGTGCTGGATAAAAAATAATAAAAAAACTCTCGTAACGGGACAAGCCCATCTTTTATTGTCACACGAACACCACAATACATGCATGCGGCCACAACACACTCATGCTGACGTGGCTGGTGAAAAGTGTCCTCTGCATTTAACCCATCCAGGCATGTCCTTTCCTCCGGGGGGGCAGGCCAGGAGCAGTGGTCGCTTTCTCGTACAGCGCCCGGGGACCGACTTCGGATGTTGTCGTCACTGGTCGGATGACGATGACGATCTGATCTTCTGCATGTTTTTAGTGGGGGGGGGGGGGGTTATATACGGAGGAACCCCCTGGGGGAGCACGGGGAGAACATGCAAACTCCACACAGAGAGAAAGGCCCTTATGACGAGATAACCCACCTGGGCAGTAGGCACTGAAGATATGGGGGGGAACACAACCACAGCGCCCACAGTGTCCCAGGCGAGAATCGAACTCAGGACCTTCTGACTGTGAGGCGACAGCGCTACCGACTGCGCCACCGTACCCCATGGTGACGTGCACTTCATCTCAACATTGACCCAACTACATCGTTCACTGCAGCATACAATGTCAAATAGGTGTAGCAAAGGAAATGCACTGGACAGATGTGTGTGAGAAACACAAGCATCTTCCTTTGAAGGCTTAGAAAAAGACGTGGTCGCCAAGCTGGAGTTGCAACACTTGCAACTATGTGAGATGATGCAGAATGGGCTTGACCCAGTTAGAATAGTGCTGACACATGACAACGCTCCTGAGCTGGAGCTTCTCACTGCTTCGTCCACAGCAGCACTTCTTGCAGGTCTCTTTGAAACTTCACAGCCTGTATCTGCCCTGAGCACAGAGCATCTGCTCTGAGCACAGAGCATTAGCCAAAGTTAGCTAACTAACGACGCTAGCTGTTTATGTTTGCTACCAACACACAGACACTAGAGGTCTTATTTGAATTTGGGGATGTTGGTAGCTAGCTTGTTGGTAGCTAGCTTGCTTGGTAACATGTCACATGTTTCTTTGGGGATGTTGGAAGCTAGCTTGCTTGGTAACATGTCACATGTTTCTTTGTCAAATTTGTTTTGAAAATCTGTTGCTCCGTTGTTGAGACAATTGTTTTAGAACTACCAAATTTACCAGATAAACCAGAGATAGCCTGTGTTGCTAGCTGCGAGCTAGCTGCCGTAACTTGACGTTACTTTGCACAGCAACTGCGTCGGCTCTATGTGCAGGCAGTCAGGAGGAAACATTTGATTTTAGAACACTATGATTTATGGATAATGACCATTTCAATTTGCGTGTATTACTTTCAGTTTATTGTTTTTTTTAAATGTTCGAAATTAAGTTTCTTTCGTTCATTCATATTGCCATATTTGGTAACCATGGTAACTCTCCTCCTTCACATGCACACGCGCGTAAGGCGTCGGGCGAAGCTCAACCCTTATCTCTGAAATAATGATCTCTATTGCTTCAATATAACATCCAATGGATTTTCAGCTGATTTTCGAAGATGGAGGCAAGTGTGTTAGTTAAAAATAGTCCAACGCTGTCCTGTGTGACATGACATCACTATGGGGAGATACACAGGCAAGGAAGGAAGCACCAGTTACTTAGCAACAGCCGCGGAGCAGGAATGTGGAGCCAACATGGCGGATGCAGAAAACATGCACTGATTCCACCTGTTTGGCAGGAAGGGGAAAGCAAGTCATTGTGGGGTGCATAGTTTCATGTAACACAGGCCACTATCCACCATCACACACATTCATTCAGTTCAAGACCCGTGAAGATGACTTCATTTACAAACGCTTTCAGTCAACAACTACCTACATTCAAGTGTCGATAACTAAAGAACGGATGAAGCTAGAATCAAACTTTTCTTCTATGAAAGTAGAGGCTCTCCTCTTTCTTTTGATCAGTTGTTAAGTGTGGGTCTTCTTGGGAGATTAGTCAAAGTGATCAGAGACCCTGCCAGTGGCTGTTGACTTTTCCTTTGAAACTCTGGTGGGGAAAGAGTTCATGTGTGTGTCGAGTGTGTGTGTGTGTGTGTGTGTGTGTGTGTGTGTGTATCGAGTGTGTTCGTGCCTTTTTTCGTTCTTTTTTCTCCGTTCCCGTTGAGGAAGTGGAGTGATGTGAAAGGCCGCTCTCTGATTGGCTGAGCATTGAACGATGTATAATCCCGTTCTCCATGCCGTGTGGCTGCAGCGGCCTCATTTGCATACGGTTGCCATGGCAGCGAGGAGCCGCAGCCGACTCGCTTTCTCCAACATGGCGTAAACACACTCGCCTAGTGTGTTGTGTATGTGGGAGAGAGGAGAGGGAGGGAGGGAGGGAGCAGGAGAGGGAGGGAGGGACGGATGGGGAGAGAGCAGGGGAGGGAGGGATGGTGAGAGACAGGGAGGGAGGGATGGAGAGAGACAGGGAGAGAGCTGGGGAGGGAGGGAGGGAGGGGGAGAGGGAGAGAGGGAGGAGAGAGACAGGGAGAGAGCTGGGGAGGGAGGGAGGGAGGGGGAGAGGGAGGGAGGGAGGGAGGGAGGGAGGGAGAAAGATGCTAGGACATACTGTAGGAGTAGAATACTTTAAGACAGTGATTCCCAAAGTGATGGTTTGCAGCCCATTGGTGGGCCATGGAGGTAGTGCAGGTGGGCCTGCACTAATATATACATTATATATATATATATATATATATATATATATATATATATATATATATATATATATATATATATATATATACATACATATATATATACATATATATACATACATATACATATACATAGGCAGACGTTTTTGGATGAATACAAACTACAAATGGACTGTACTTGATTAGAAAGCTTGAATAATACACAAACTAGATGAGACACACAAATCAGTGGTTTTATTTTACTTTACATCCTGGAAATTGGCGCTAATGGCGTTAGCATACTCCATCCACATACATGAAACGGTTAGCATTTGAGCTACTAATGTGTTACTAATGTGTGATTTGGGTGATGTAGCCTAGCATGTGCGCTTTCAAACCCTGTCAGGCTCATTTGAATGCAGTCTAGCTAAAAGCAAAGAAGATGGTGGTGCATTGTTTGGAGAGGTAGTGGTAGGAAGTCAAATGCACTAGTGCATCTTTTCAAGATCACCTGCCACCTCCCACTGTAACTCCTCCCACTGTAACTCCTCCCACTGTAACTCCTCCCACTGTAACTCCTCCCACTGTAACTCCTCCACTGTAACTCCTCCCACTGCAACTCCTGTGCACGCAAACACTTCTGATGAGTCAGGAGGAGAAACTCTTTGTAATCTGGCTTTTAGGTATTTTGCCCAACAAAATTGTATGTGGATGGTTATTATTTGAGAGCAATTGTGATGTCATCAGTGAGTGATGTCATCAGTGAGTGATGTCATCAGTGATGCGAAGGCGAGGCCATGCAGCAGCCGAGCTGCAGGGCGGCGAGCGAGCCTAGGAATCGAGCGCACCAGATTTCTAGTTGCTTAAATATGCATAATGTATTTATATATATATATATTAAATATGCATAATGTATGTATATATATATATTAAATATGCATAATGTATTTTTGGTTCACAAAGGTAAAATGTTGATTGACATTCAATGTATTCGGTTTGCCGAAGGTCAACTGCCAACATTGTATTCTTCGGATACAAAGGCTGCTTGCTGCCAGTGTATGACATGTATACATGGTGTGTGTGTGTGTGTGTGTGTGTGTGTGTGTGTGTGTGTGTGTGTGTGTGTGTGCGCACGTGTGTACGTGTGTGTGTGCACATGTGTATGTGTGTGTGTGTGTGTTGCAGGAGCCGCCGTCAGAGACAGACCATGAGACCAACGAGGGATGGGCCGAGTGGACGAGGGAGTAGAGGAGTTCTTCACCAAGAAAATCATCCCTGATTATGCACTGTGAGTTCTCTCTCTCTCTCTCTCTCTCTCTCTCTCTCTGTCTGTCTGTGTCTCTCTCTCTCTCTCTCTCTCTCTCTCTCTCTCTCTCTCTCTGTCTCTCTGTCTGTCTCTCTCTCTCTCTCTCTCTCTCTCTCTCTCTCTCTCTCTCACACACACACACACACACACACACACACACAATGAGCATGTTGACTCCCTCACACAAGACAAAAGCAACTCTTGAACAAACTGAGCATGCAAACTCTTGCGGTGCTTATTAAAGGATAGGTGCTTATTAAAAAGGATAGGTGCTTATTAAAGGATAGGTGCTTATTAAAGGATAGGTTAAGCCAAAGATGAAGATTCCGTCATTATCTGCTCACCTCCAGAACGCTGGTGTGACGTTTTTTTTTTAGTCCACAAAACATTCGTGGAGATTTCCAGCATTCTCCTAAACAATTGAAATGGACGGTGACCAACTTTCAAATGTAAAAAATAAAAAGAATCTTCCATACTGCTCACCTGGCATAATCCAAGTCTCCACAAGCCCTGAGATGACGTCATTTACACCATGTTTCCAGCTGAAATCTGCACTGTAGCAGTGACTCAGTTGGCCAACGTTGCATCTCAGGGCTTCTGGAGACTTGGATTACACCAGGTCAGCAGTATATGGAAGCATTTTATGTTTTGTTGTTGTGTTGATTGTTTCTTTATTTCTTTGTTGTTGTTTGAAAGTTGGTCACCACTTCAATTGTTTAGGACAGTGGTTCCCAAACCGGGCTACGCGTACCCCTAGGGGTACTACTACAGGGGGTACTTGAGAGAAAGGGGGAAATGGAAAAATGTAAGAATAAACCATGGAAATAAATTAAACATTAAAATAAATGTGCTCAGGAGGCACTAATTGCAACCGTTTCATTCCATTTCTTATTTTGTAATGTTATATTCTTCAAAGGGTGGGTTATCATTCATTCATTGCATCATTATGATAGTTTTCTCTTGCAGTCTTCGAAGCAAAACGTTGTCGTCAGGTAAAGGGGGTACATGGATTCAGAAATCAGGGAAAGGGGGTACATGGATTCAGAAATCAGGTAAAGGGGGTACATGGATTCAGAAATCAGAGAAAGGGGGTACATGGATTCAGAAATCAGAGAAAGGGGGTACTGAAGCCCCATAAAGTTTGAGAACCACGTGGTTTAGGAGATTGTTTCCCTGAAAACTCATGGGGGTGAGTTAAAGACTGAATTTTCATTTTTGGGTGACTTTATCCTTTTAGAACATTTTCACCAACACCCATATTTTCTACTTATAGAATTGCTATAGTATGCACACCTTACCAACACCCATATTTTCTACTTATAGAATTGCCTATAGTATGCACACCTTGTTTATTGTACACACAGTCATTATCTGCTGAATGAACAGAGAGCTTATTCTGTTGAGAACACAAAGAAGAACGCCAACCCTGAAGAGCATGCATGTGATGGCCGAGTCATACCAAAGACTATAAAAATGGGACCCATTTGCCTCCCTGCTCGGCACTCAGCATCAAAGGGTTGGAATTGGGGGGTTAGATCACATGATTCCCTGAGCGCGGCGCACACTGCTGCTCACCGCTCCCCCAGGGGATGGGTCAAATGCGGAGAACAAATTTCACACATTGTGTGACAATCAGTGGGACTTTACCTTTACTTTACTTTACCTGCTAGATGTATGTATTATGCGAGTAGACTGCATGCTAAATGTTATGTACTGTTTGATAACCCCGCAGCCAAAGTCACCGTGTACTTCCTGCTTCAGCTATGCACCAGCCGTAAAAATACGGCGAAAGACAATGATTTTATTGAGCCCGTTTGAATTGTGCCACGAACCACACCTGTGATGTTTCCTCAATTTATAAAGATCACTTTACAAGTCAAGAAAGTTATGACAGTTTGTTCGTAAAATTGAAACGTAACCATATCGTTTTGTATGAAACCGCTTCAATCAACTACATCTCTCGTCTCGCACAAATACACCTACATGGCCTGGCGGGAGAGACCTCACTTACTGTATGCGACTGGTTGTGTGCAGTCTTTCTGATTTATAACTTTTAGTGCAACAGTTTTACGAGAAACTGCGACTTTTCTTGACTTGCAGTTAACTTTTAAATGTTTTAAATATCACGTGTGTTCTTCATGGCACAAAACAAAGGGGATCAAAACATGATTGTCTCTCGCTGTTCACCACCACTCATACGCTGGTGCAAGGCCCTTAGCAGGAAAGGGGCGGGGCTTTGGAACAGCATCCAAACACATTACCTGTCTGAATTCTGTGAAGTACCTGCCTCAACAAGAGGAACCAACACACTGAATTATACAACATCATTTTGAAGGAAATATCCTCCAAGTCATTCTGCTTTTTTCAGGCTTAGGAGTAAAAAAAATACTTTCAAGGCTCCATGCTGCATGACATTATAGGGACAGCTCACCTTAAAATACAAAATACATATTTTTTCCTCTCACCTGTTGCTGTTTATCCATCTAGATCATTTTGTGTTGCCTGAGGTTTGGAGATATCAGGCGTAGAGATGTCTGCCTTCTCTCCAATACAATGGAACTGGATGGCACTCCGGCTTGTCGTGCTCAAAGCACCAAGAGAGAGAGAGAGAGAGAGAGAGAGAGAGAGAGAGAGAGAGAGAGAGAGAGAGAGAGAGAGAACTCAACAGCAATGTCTCTTCCAGAAATCATGACCTCGTTACTCAAAACTATCCACAGAACATTGTTGTGAGCAGTTTCATGTAGGAACTAATATTTCCTTTTGACCGAACGACCCATGCTGCTAACTAGCTAGCAGCTTACAGGTGTAGTTCGGTTGAAAGAAAAACTGTCCCTTTGTGACATAATCAGCCTTTGGTCTATTACTGCCCATGTCTCGGAGGAAGCA
>NW_028150205.1:10000-13384 GCF_964638095.1 Poromitra crassiceps | reverse complement strand
TTTATTTCAAGACTTTTGTAGAAGCAAGTGTCACTTTTTTGATAGTTGTAGTGCAGTGGTCTGCCGGATTCTGACTTCGTTTCGGGAAATGATGTTTGTGAGGTCACAGTGACCTTGAACTTTGACCTTTGACAACCAAAATGTAATCAGTTCATCCTGGAGGATGAAGTGGACGTTTGAGGCAAATTCCGTCAAGGCGTTCCTCAGCTCTCGTGTTTACGAACATCGGGTGGACGTACATAATGCCTCCGCCTGGCTATCGCCAGGCGGAGGCATACAAATTAATGGTGAAATTCTCTTCCCGAAGCCAAGGTGACGTCACGATGTCGTGACTGTTGATCTTAACTATAAATAAAACTAATAGGCTACTACTACTACTACTACTACTACTAATAATAATAATGATAATGATGATAATGATGATGATGATGATGATGATGATGATGATGATGATGACGATGATGATAATACATTATATGTGTATAGTGCATTTCTAGACGCTTGATAAGATGGATATGTATTGCACTGCAGCATTCAACCACAGAGCGTTTCAACATAATTATTCCTTTGCCATGTTGGATGGTACATCCCTTCATCCTTTCCTACATCATGTTGCTGCCATGCTACTTTGACAGAATATCAAACGGTTGGACAGCTGTGTGTGCAGCAGTGCACCACAGCTGTCTGTTGTGCACTGCTGCACAGACAGCTGTCTGTGCAGCAGTGCACCACAGCTGTCTGTGCAGCAGTGCACCACAGCACAGAGCACCATATAAGCAGCTATATCCCATCATGCATTTCATCTTTTTTTTTCAGCTTTTCTCAATTCCTCAATGTCACCTCATGATAATAGGAGAGGCGTTATTTCCACAGTGCAGCAACCTGGAGAGCCCGGCCAAGTTTCTGACACACTCAGTCTGCAGGCAGGAAACACTGCTGTACTTAACACACACACACACACACACACACACACACACACACACACACACACCACACACACACACACACACACACACACACACACACACACACACACACACACACAGTCAGCAGGCAGGAAACACTGCTGTACTTAACATGAAAGCTCTGTGAGGGGGACATTATGTTAAAGTCAGTCAGTTTCACACACACACACACACACACACACACGCACACACGCACACGCGTGCACACACGCACACACGCACACACGCACACCCGTGTGTGTGTGTGTGTGTGTGTCCGTGTCTGTGTGTGTGTGTGTGTACATGTGCATGGCCGTGGTGAGTGTGTATCTGTGTACCCAGCATATTGCCCCTTATTGAGTTATCAAAGACACCCTCTCTCACATCTCTCCATTTTATCTGTTCCTTCCTCCTCCGCTCCTCTAAGGCCATATGGACAAAAGCAAATATCACAATATTTTTGACCAAATACCTCGATATCGATATTGCGATAATATTGTAAGGATGACTATTGGTGCTTTCACAAAATATTTACAAAATGAGATTTTTTTATACACAATCATCAGTTCATTCAAGAACACTCTCCGCTCTTTACAGAAGATGCTCCTGCCTGAAGCGGCCCAGCAGCATCAAGCTACGCCGAGCAGGGAGGGCTGCAAAAATCCCCCCATGAGGATACAAGATTCCAGATTAATTTAAAGCCATACATATTTAACTTTTTTGAGCCATGCAGACTCTGAGCTAGAAAGGTGGAGGCCGGGGTGGTGCAGGCAAAGCGTTGCCAGCAGCAGCGGTGTGAGGCAGCGTAGGTAGAGGCCATATTTAAACAGACCGCCTTGTTGTGAGAATGGCTGTGATTGGTGAACGTTTAAACGATGATCCATCAGCGGCTGTCAGCTGGTTACAGCTGGGGGCGGAGCCTAACCTCGCGTCACCCAGGCTCTCTCAAAGGAGAGAGAGCCTGGTGACGCATTACTACAGGCAGGAAGACCCGCCCCCGTGCTCCGGTGGGTCTTCCGCTTTGTGCGTCACAGTGTTTTCCTTCCCCCGTTTGACCGTTTCGACCGGTGTGTGTCAGGCGGCGATGCCATTATTTGGTTTTAGTTGTTTGTTTGTTTTTGCTTTTTGGGAGCTAGCCGCCCATGTTTTTAAACATGTTTCCTGAACAGAACGCAAGGATTGAGCAGGAGCACAGCTGCACTTTGGTTCCCGCCAGATGTCGTGGTGTCTTCCGCCCATAGCCGGATGACGGAACCAGGTTTTTTCCACCCAGACTAGGCAGCCTATGACTTCTGTGTCTTGCATGAACGAACACAAATGCTTAATTAATGTGGATATGATGACTATAAGGCAAATAATAGAACAGCTAGAACAGTCTGGTAAGTTCAGAAAATGACATCACTTTGCTGTAATGCAGCTCTTTCAAACCAATAAAAGTATATCACCATATTACAGTATCCAAAACCTAAGAGGATATCTACTCTCTTATCACATATTAATATAATATTGATATTCCCCAGCTGTCTTCTGCTCCTCCCACCCTTTCTTTACTTTCCCTTCTTTCTCTCTGTCTCTCCTTCTCCTCTCTCTCCTCCTCCTCCCTCTCTCCTCCTCCTCCTCCCTCTCTCCTCCTCCTCCCTCTCTCCTTCTCCTCCCTCTCTCCTCCTCCTCCCTCTCTCCTTCTCCTCCTCCCTCTCTCCTTCTCCTCCTCCCTCTCTCCTTCTCCTCCCTCTCTCCTCCTCCTCCCTCTCTCCTTCTCCTCCCTCTCTCCTCCTCCTCCCTCTCTCCTTCTCCTCCCTCTCTCCTTCTCCTCTCTCCTCCTCCTCCCTCTCTCCTTCTCCTCCCTCTCTCCTCCTCCTCCTCCCTCTCTCCATCTCCTGCCTCTCTCCTCCTCCTCCCTCTCTCCTCCTCCGCCCTCTCTCCTCCTCCTCCCTCTCTCCTTCTCCTCCTCTCTCTCCAAAGATGGACAGATGGAGTGTAGTAGCTCAGACTGGGCCAATTTGGCCAAGATCCTCACTTGTCAGGCAGCTGCAATGTGCAGCCAGGGTGAAGGACTGATGGGACCAAGACACAGAGAGAAAGAGAGAGAGAGAGAGAGAGACAGAGAGAGAGAGAGAGAGAGTGAGAGAGAGACAGAGAGAGAGAGAGAGAGAGAGAGAGAGAGAGACAGAGAGAGAGAGAGAGAGACAGAGAGAGAGAGGAGAGAGAGAGAGAGAGAGAGAGGGATAGATAGACAGAGAGAGAGAGAGAGAGAGAGAGAGAGTGAGAGAGAGTGAGAGAGAGAGAAGACAGAGAGAGAGAGAGAGAAGAGAGAGAAGAGAGAGAGAGAGAGGACCAGAGAGAGAGGGATAGATAGACACACACACACACACACACCACACACACACACACACACATACTGAGAAGAGATCAAACGGGTTTAACATTTACGAGTTTGGGG
>NW_028150206.1:5000-13492 GCF_964638095.1 Poromitra crassiceps | reverse complement strand
TCTTGGATCTCCTCAGCCATGAACTTTTCTCCATCACAACGACATCCAGTCTGCAGACCATGCGTGCCCGGCAGCTCAATGCATCGGCTAACCTAAAGCAGCTACATGCTCACATTGGAACTCGTCAAGGACGACGCCCATTCACTCCTATTCGCCTTATGTAGAAGAAGAGACCGTCTGGCTTGAGAGACTTAACAGGAAGTGTTTAAATACAATCAGAAGTTCCGAATGTATTTACACTTCCTGTGACTCATAAACCTAGTCTGACTCATAATGTGAGTCAAACTAGGTTTGACCAGGTGAGTCAGACTAGTTTGAGCAGGTAAAACAGCCGGCGTTTTGAACAGGAAGTCATGACACAATGGGTCAAGTGGGCGGGGCTACAAAAGGCGAATCATCGTGTCCTCATAATAGTGTGCTTGTGTTTTTGAAGAATTGTAAAATAGATTGTAAGTTTGAAGGTAAGGTATAGTTGCAAGTGTGCAAAAGAAGCATGTGTGTGCATCGTGGTGCGTCACTGCCTCCTGCTGTTTGTGTAGAGCAATATCATTCCTGGCCATATTGTGCCGGCATGGGCAGAGAAGCTAATTTCATCCTGAGAGTCCCTGACTTCAATGCATACAGTGATCCTCCTCCCCCTCCTCTCTCTCACTCCACCCACCTCTCCTCCCCTCCTCTCTCTCACTCCACCCACCTCTCCTCCCCTCCTCTCTCTCACTCCACCCACCTCTCCTCCCCTCCTCTCTCTCACTCCACCCACCTCTCCTCCCCTCCTCTCTCACACTCCACCCACCTCTCCTCCCCTCCTCTCTCACACTCCACCCACCTCTCCTCCCCTCCTCGCTCCTCTTATCAATTCACTGTTTTTTCAAGGAAAATATAAGTTAAGCTCACCTTATTTACATTTATATGATCAGATTTTCTTCCTTATGGAAGGTATGCAAATTTGCCCTTTTCTCGAGTCTTAGCCACTCAGTGCGTAGATTTGTTGCCGCGGGGGGGGAAGGGGGGAGAAAATATAATAACATTGCCCTCCAGGAGGAAAGAGACGCCAAGTTCAGATTTCGGGACCTCATGAATTTGGTAATGAATGATCAATTTTGTTTACCGTGCTCCCCTCCAGGACTTAGCAGGACATTTTGAGCCAGCTGGTATATATAACATGAGATTGATTTACACCTGGAACGTCTATCTTTTTTCTTCTTATCATGTATATATATCCTTGGCTGCCCCAGCAGTGCTCCAAATACCATTTTTCATTTTATTCATCTGATGGCATCTAAATTCCAGTATCAGCTAGTGTGCTTGCGGGGTATGGAAAGGCAGTTTTGGTCATAGGCAGATTTTGCAGGAGGGGTGGGGGGTGGATGTGGAGGGGTCTGAAATATATCACTACAACAACCCTGACATAGATCATCTTCTATCCCTCGTGGACACTGAATTACTGTCTTCTAGAGGCTCTGTTTTAAAGCCAGAGTGAAGATACTGGTATCATATGAAACTAGAAGACCTAAAGGCATCCAATGGTCCCAACCATGTCATGATGTCATGTTGGGAAGGAGGTGCTTTCCAGGACTCCCTTGAAAAAGAGCTTCTTAATATCAGTGGCACTTTCCTGGTTAAATAAAGGTTAAATAAAAAATAAATAAAATTAATAACGCTCCAAATGTAGGGTAGGTTTTGGCGAGGGGATAAAACTGGCATGGCCATTTTCCAAGCGGTCCCTTGACCTCTCACCTCAAGATATCTGAATGAGAATAGGTTCTATAGTTATTTTGTTTTTTTGCATACGTAATAAGGGATAATCAACTCCTCGATGTGCGTTAAACAATTTTAAAGCACGACATTGAGGTGAAGAACCGAGGCGTCGGGTTCTCATGCAATGGAAATGTTGTTTGCTGTTCCAGTAAATAGGACGAACCTACGATACGAGCCGGTATGGTGGAGGGAATCTAGTCCGCTCAGCTCATAGAAGAAAGCTAACGTTGTTATGCTAGCAGATTCCAAAGTCAATAACATTGCATGCATATGGTTGACAAACAATATAACAGCCTATGTTTAACAACAAGACAAGCTAGCTATTCAGCCGTGTTATTGTCCCCAAATCAATATTTTCACGAACGAGGATATCGGCTCTGTTGGCCTGAAGTAGCGAGTTGAACAGCTGTGCTGTTTGGTTAAGCTGTGCAGGTTGGGTAGAGGATGAATTTAGAATGTGTGATTGAACCTGAGCCGCATTGGCCCGGGTCTGCTCAGGCATGGTGGGCCGGGTCTGCTCAGACATGGTGACCCGGGTCTGCTCAGGCATGGTGGCCCAGGTCTGCTCAGGCATGGTGACCCGGGTCTGCTCAGGCATGGTGACCCGGGTCTGCTCAGGCATGGTGACCCGGGTCTGCTCAGGCATGGTGGCCCGGGTCTGCTCAGGCATGGTGGCCCGGGTCTGCTCAGGCATTGATCCGGGTCTGCTCAGGCATTGGCCTGGGTCTGCTCAGGCATGATGGCCCGGGTCTGCTCAGGCATGGTGACCTGGGTCTGCTCAGGCATGGTGACCCCGGTCTGCTCAGGCATGGTGACCTGGGTCTGCTCAGGCATGGTGACCCAGGTCTGCTCAGGCATGGTGACCTGGGTCTGCTCAGGCATGGTGACCCCGGTCTGCTCAGGCATGGTGACCTGGGTCTGCTCAGGCATGGTGACCCCGGTCTGCTCAGGCATGGTGACCCGGGTCTGCTCAGGCATGGTGACCCGGGTCTGCTCAGGCATGGTGACCCGGGTCTGCTCAGGCATGGTGACCCGAGTCTGCTCAGGCATTGGCCCGGGTCTGCTCAGGCATGGTGACCCGGGTCTGCTCAGACATGGTGACCCGGGTCTGCTCAGGCATGGTGACCTGGGTCTGCTCAGGCATGGTGACCCGGGTCTGCTCAGACATGGTGACCCGGGTCTGCTCAGGCATGGTGACCCGGGTCTGCTCAGGCATGGTGACCCGGGTCTGCTCAGACATGGTGACCCGGGTCTGCTCAGGCATGGTGACCCGGGTCTGCTCAGACATGGTGACCCGGGTCTGCTCAGACATGGTGACCCGGGTCTGCTCAGACATGGTGACCCGGGTCTGCTCAGGCATTGGCCACGTCTTAAATCCTCTGTGTTTTGGAGCAGAGGGGGAATGGAAGCAAACCTGAGGACTGCCTGGATGAATGCAGTCAGCTTGAGCTTAGTCGCAGGAAAACTTTGTTTGTGTGTGTGTGTGTGTGTGTGTGTGTGTGTACGTAAACACGTGTGTGTGTGTGTGTGTGTGTGTGTGTGTGTGTGTGTGTGTCTGGTCAATGTTAGAGAGGGAATAGTGTGTGTCGGTGACTGCTTTACTCAAGCGTAACTCCTGAACCCATTGTGAAACGAATGGTGTGTGTGTGTGTGTCTGTGTGTCTGTGTCTGTGTCTGTGTGTGTGTGTGTGTGTGTGTGTGTGTCTGTGTGTGTGTCTGGTCGATGTTAGAGAGGGAATAGCACTGGAGCAAATTGCTTTCTGCCAGCATATTGCCAGTGCCAGTCTTTATTCGTTGGGATGGGAAGTCACGTCTCAGGCGATTACAGACCCCAATTCAGACTCATTCTGCCCCCCACAGCCCCATATAGCCCTTACTGGCTTTACAATGCACTCCTCTATAGCATGCTATACACCCCTGCCCCCTGAAACGCTGATGTGGAATATTTAACGGACACTCCAAGCGAAACCTAATAATATAATCAGGTAATAAGAAATTAATTTTCTCCCTGGCTGCACTTTGACTGGGCTGTTGATACAAGGGAAGGGGAAGAGAAGTCACGAGGCAAATGTTGGCCAGGGAATGTTGGAGGTATACTGTAGGTCTCTCTCTCTCTCTCTCTCTCTCTCTCTCTCTGTCTCTCTCTCTCTGTCTCTCTCTCTCTCTCTCTCTCTCTGTCTCTCTCTCTCTCATGACACACTCGGGCGGTTCGATAGCCGCCGCCCCCCACTTGGCCGTTCACACGCCCCACGCTCCTGTGCACATACACATTTTTTTGCAGAGAGCCACACAATGACAAGGATGCCTCCCCTGCCCTCCCCTGCACCGCCACCGGGGGGGGGGGGGGGGTAGAGGACCCAGGCGAGAGCAGACATGACACCCATATATAGTCAGTGCCACAGCAGCCTAGCCCCACGGTGTCCCTCACAGACTTACACGGTGAGTGGCGGTGGCCTGGTGGTTGTAGCACAGACAGAGATGTGCATGGATGAGAGCGCATGTTCGAGTCCCCCATCTGAAAAGAGGGACGCATTTTACGGTGTCCTGGGTCATCTCATCACCAACCCTGTGACCCACTGTAGTTTAGTCTCTCTCTCTCTCTCTCTCTCTCTCTCTCTCTCTCTCTCTCTCTCCCTCTCTCAATCTAAGCCTCTCTCTCCCTGCTTTTCTCACTGTCTTCCTCTGTCTCTCAGCCCTCTCACTGCATTCACCTTCTCTCTCTCTCTCTCTCTCTCTCTCTCTCTCTCTCTCTCTCTCAATCTCATGGCCTGTCCTTATATAGTTAATTAGGAGGCAGGAGTCCATCGGTGTCAGTGCAGTGGTGTTTTATTGACCCCCCCCCCCCTCCCCCCACACACACACACCTCCCTTGCAGCCCCCAGCCCCCCCCCCCCCCCCCCCCCCCCCCCCACCACCCCCCTCGCCCTCCTGGGCCCCCGATGGGAGACATCAATAACCCCCCACGACACACGCACACACACACACACACACACACACATACAGACGCACACACACACACACACACACACACACACACAGCACGCTCTATGTGGCAGAGTTTCCACGGCCCTGCTCCTGCCTGGCACAGCCATCCATCTCTCTGTGTGTGCCCCCCCTCACACCACCACCACCACCTCCCCCCCCCTCACCAACAGCCACCCAGCCGCTGCTCTCTCCTCTTCCATCACCCCCTCCCTCCTCTCCTCCTCCCCTCCCTCCCCTCCCTCCTCTCCCCTCCCTCCTCTTCTCCTCCTCCCCTCCCTCCTCTCCTCCTCCCCTCCCCTCCCTCCTCTTCTCCTCCTCCCCTCCCTCCTCTCCTCCTCTTCCATCACCCCCTCCCTCCTCTCCTCCTCCCCTCCCTCCCCTCCCCTCCCCTCCCTCCTCTCCTCCTCCCCTCTCCCCTCCCTCCTCTCTTCCTCCCCTCCCCTCCCTCCTCCCCTCCTCTTCCATCACCCCCTCCCTCCTCCCCTCCCCTCCATCCCCTTCCATCGCCGCTCCACCTGAGAGCATTTGTCATCCGCCCGCTCCGTGAGCCGCGGCCGACCAGCCAGCCGCCACCTGCCGGAGAGGAAAGTGAAGAGGGGGGGTGGAGAGGGGGGGGGGGGGGGGGGGGTGGGGTACTCGGCTGCAATATGCAAAAAAAAACGCAAAAAAGGTAAACGCGGGTTGCCCTGGCAACGGCTCCGAGGTTATTTCCAAGCGCTGATGGAAATCAATGTCATGTGCCAGCCAGGCAGGCACCTCCGTCCTCAGGAAAATTAGAAAATGGGGGGAAGGTGGGTGCAGAGGGGGAGGGGGGAGGAGGGGGGGGAGGGCAGAGGAGGAGGAGGAGGAAGAGGTGGAGGAGGAGGAGGGAGGGCTGGAAGGACAAAGAGAAATGCGTGTGAAGGAGGGAACAGAAAGCAGGTTTTCTCGCCTCTCTGAACCTTAAGGGCTCCTGACTTTTCTTCAAAGGTGCTCGAGGCGCGCCGCCATTTCATTAAGGCGCCGCTGCTCATTTGAACTTTTCTCTTGTTCCTTTTGTTTCTCCCCTTTCCATCGCCATCAATTATAACCCCGCCTTCTTATAACCCCCCCCCCCCCTCCCCCCCCCCCCCCCCCCCCTCCCCGACACCTAACGGGCGACCGGCCTCTCTCATTTGTTTATGTACAAAGGGGGGAAAACAAACTCCGCGGCTGTAAGGGCGCCGCATCAAAAAGACAAATACGAGCCGCGAGAAGAGGAGGGGGGAGTGGTGGTGGTGGTGGAGTGGAGGGTGTGTGTGTGTGTGCGCGCGTGTGTGTGTGTGTGTGTATATGTGTGTGTGCACACATGCGTGGGTGTGTGCGTGCGTGTTTGTGCTGAAATTGGCCCAAGGACTGACTAATCTGTTCTGCCATGCCAGCCAGGAGCATGGCTCTGCACAGCAACAACAAAACACACCGTCAGTCAGGGCGCCAGTGTTTTGATCACATTAAGCTGCGCCAAGGTTGCCTGAGCTGAACTCTGCTGCGCTTGGCTGCGCCGGGCCAGTTTCGGGCTACGAGGCTGTGGCTAATACTTTCCCAGCCCGGGCCAGGACAAAGTCTGTCTCAAGGAGAGAGACGTCAGTCGGATTCACAGGAAAATAACTTTCTATCATTTTATTTTTATTTTTCGTTATAATTGGAAATGTGTTTGCCTCAACCATCTTACCGCTACCACGCTCATTCTCATACTTCCGTCTGTTAGCCCAAATCGGCTGTCCATGTTTGCTAGCTGCAGTGCCAACGGCATTGAACTGATAGGTGGGATATAATGTACAGTTGTAAAGTTCTCAGCCTATGATGGGCAATGTTATCATAATCCTCTTATCATTTTGTATCAGTGACATGGGAGATTAATTAAGAGTCTATCAGAAAGTAGTCTATTCTGCTGTAGGATTTGTGGACATGGGAGTAGAATGAGTATTCTTTGTCTGTAGGGTGTTGAATCCTCCAAACATCCACTACATTCCTAGATCTAATTAAATTGTCCAGGACCTGCACTGATAAGATGTTTGGGCGTGGGCATGAAGAAAGACTGTCTAAATATGGATTATTTTTGAATTATTGGTGTCGGGGAGTAGGTCAAAAACCTTCTTAAAAAAATTGGGCTCGTCTACATTTGGACCATAAATATTAAGTAGGGTTAATGGGAATTAATTAATTGTGCCAGAAACTAAAATATACCTGCCAAAAGGGTCTGCAGTCATGGAAGTGAATTGAAACTGAATATTTTTCTAAAAAGAGAATGGCCACTCCTCGGGGCGTGAGAGGAAAATGGCGACTGAAAAACCTGCGAGATCCAGCTGCACCTCAGTCTGCTTTTCTGGGTCGGTTTGATGTGGGTCTCCTGTAAGAAAACCACATCTGCAGACAAAGATTTAAGGCGCCTGAAGACCTTCTCTCTTTTCACCACCTGACCAAGCCCCTTGACGTTCTATGAAACTATTGAGAGATCCCTGCCCCCAAGTTGAATTCTACCCTGAGACCCAGGCATGTGTGAGCAGTAAGACGATTTTAACATGTAAACAGTAATCCTCTTATCATTAACTTGTATGATGCTCAGATGTCATCTAAATGAACTGAGTGTGGGTGGTGAGCTGTTCGGGTTGCTTGTAGTGTGGTTACTATTCCTACTGCTGATAGTTGGGACAGTGCTGCACAAGTTTGACACATTTGACATCTAACCTGCATTAAAAACCCTGTGAAATGGCATCTGTGGACAGATTTTGGCAACACGATAGCGTCACAACCGTGCAAGATGTAGTCACAAAACTTTCCAGGTGTGTAGTTCACATCACAATAGCCATTTTCCACACATGAAGTCTGGACCATGGCGGGTAAATCAGGCCAGGGTATTTACCGGTCTTACTCTTCTAGACATGAGGCATCGTTGTTTCTAGTAAGTATTAAAAAACCTAAAGGAGTTTTTTGAGTGCTGGCCTTTTGTTCTTTTTTGCATCGTTTTTTCTAAACATGGGAAATGGTCCGTGTTTTGGCTGAGTAGAGCGGGCGGGGATGGGGCATTACGTGTGCTACAACCTGCTGCTGCAGAGACAGAGAGAGAGAGAGGGGGGGGCAGCGGGGCCTCTCTCTCTCTAATAATTGGTTCCTAAATAAATGTTTCAAAAGCATTTATTCCTCTAGTAGTCTACTCTTTATAGCTCTATAGTCAATCTTTATTCCTCTAGTAGTCTACTCTTTATAGCTCTATAGTCAATCTTTATTCCTCTAGTAGTCTACTCTTTATAGCTCTATAGTCAATCTTTATTCCTCTACTAGTCTACTCTTTATAGCTCTATAGTCAATCTTTATTCCTCTAGTAGTCTACTCTTTATAGCTCTATAGTCAATCTTTATTCCTCTAGTAGTCTACTCTTTATAGGTCTATAGTCAATCTTTATTCCTCTAGTAGTCTACTCTTTATAGCTCTATAGTTGATCTTTATTCCAACGTTCTCAAGAGATCGACTTTGCAGTGGCAATATGCCTATAGCCTATATGTTCGGCATTCAACAGGCATGTAATTCTGGGCAAGCTTGGGACGCATTCCTTATTGAAACACAGACAACATCTATCTGCATTTGCGGACACAAATAAATAACAAAACAAAAAAAACTTAAAACGTGTGAGAGAGGAGTGTGTGCGCGCGGCTTCTCTCATCTCTCATCTCCCTTCCTCCAGATAGGAACCACCGCTAAAACCATGCAAAAAAAGAAGAAGGTTGGGATCT
>NW_028150206.1:0-2500 GCF_964638095.1 Poromitra crassiceps | reverse complement strand
TACACTTGCTCCATGCTGTAAATTCATTACCACCACATTCATGTTCCATGTACGGAGACAGTATAGAGATCGAGATAGATCAATATGGTAATAAACGTATTTTCTGTCCAGCAGCAGTTTCTTTTGTTGATCTCTGTTACATGTATCTATTTCTATATACATTTCCCACATCCAGTGTTCTTTGGTATATTGCACCATCGCTATATTAGTTTCTCTATTTCAGTACAAAGACATTAGAGGCACAACTCACTAGCCTCTCCTCAGCTGTTGCTCAGGACATATCTCTAACATGACACAATACATAGCATAATATTTCAGGAACGATGAATGTTTGTGCATCTAATTCTTTCATCTTTCTGTGTGATGATGTTTTTGTCTATGAAACGCCTACAGATCTATACTTACTGTACGGGCTTTTCTCAGTAAGCTGTACATCTGAAACTCTGCCTGCACACTGCATCAACAGATTTAACATGGAGGGGTCTGGGTAGATTCCCTGCCTACCAACATGAGGGTCACAGGTTTGACCCCCATTGTAACATCCATACAGGCACAATTGGCCGTATCTGCGGGTGGGAAGATTAAGGATATGTGTCACTAGCGCCTCCTCTGGTCGGTCGGGGCGCCTGTTCGGGGGCGCGTGGGGAACTGGGGGGGAATAACGTGAGACTTACTGAATTACAAGTCATGCATTCACCTCATCATGGATTCACATCTGTGGGCCCAAGAATCTCAGATGAAAGAGTCAAAGAAGGAGAGAAGAAGTGGAGGTAAATGATAACGCTGACATCGGGTTCAAGTGCTGATCTGGCATCACATTTCCCTTTCAAATCCATTTATGCACCCAATCGCACATCCGCATATTAGTATGAGTAACACATGCCATAAGCCCCCGCTATATATATATATATATATATATATATATATATATTATATATATATAAGTATGTGTAACACATGCCATAAGCCCCCGCTATATATATATATATATATATATATATATATATATATATATATTTATATATTTATATATATAAGTATGTGTAACACATGCCATAAGCCCCTGCTATATATATATATATATATATATATATATATATATATATATATATATATGTATGTGTAACACATGCCATAAGCCCCCGCTATATATATATATATTATATATATATATATATATATAGCGGGGGCTTATGGCATGTGTTACACATACATATATATATATATATATATAAGTATGTGTAACACATGCCATAAGCCCCTGCTATATATATATATATATATATATGTATATATATATATATATATATATATATATATATATGTATGTGTAACACATGCCATAAGCCCCCGCTATATATATATATATTATATATATATATATATATATATAGCGGGGGCTTATGGCATGTGTTACACATACATATATATATATATATAAGTATGTGTAACACATGCCATAAGCCCCCGCTAGAAACCCCACTATAGAAAGAGGTGAAATCACACAAGACAAAGAGCAGACGGACGGAATCAGACGAGTAAAAAAGGATGCTCAAGGATCTCAAATTGCTGAAGTGTGTGTGTGTGTGTGTGTGTGTCTGTGTGTGTGTGTGTGTTTGTGCGTAGGTAGGTGTTTGTGTGTAGGTAGGTGTGTGTGTGCGTGTGTGTGTGCAGGGGTGTGTGTTTGTGTGTAGGTAGGTGTGTGTGTGTGTGTGAGAGGGAGAGAAAATGTATGAGAGAGAGAGAGAGAGAAAGAGAGAGGGAGAGAGAGCATGGAGGAAGAAGCAACATAGCTCACTGACAGACTGCTCTGCCGTGCTCAGCCAGTTCATTGCTGTCATTCCTTACATCTTTTGACATTTTCAATTATGTCTTTCACACATGGCTGGGCGCTTGTTTTCTCTCTCTCAATGCTCTCTCCTCATCCTCCCCTGCTTTTCCCTCCCTCCCTCCCTCCCTCCACTCTCCCTCTCTTGCTATTCTATTCCTGCACCTCCATTCCATTTTCCGTGTTTAAGTGGACTCTCCCTCCTCGCTTTGTGTTTCGCCACGGCCCTTTTTGATATGCGGGGGTCAGATAGCCCAGGGATCCTATTAGCCCCCCCTCCCCAACCCCTGCTCCTGTGGCAACCGAAGGGAGCGAGGGATGCTGAGGAGGGGGAGGAGGGGGGGAGAGGAATAGAGGGGGGGGGAGGGATAGAGGGGGAGAGGATGCTGTCGGATATGTCAAGGACTCCTGTTCAATTTATTTGGCCAGCCTAAGGGGGACCGCACAGGGCGCGGAGCACAGACTAGCTAGGCTATGTGCTGCCGTTTTGGGGAGGATTCATCTTACCCTCCCTCCCCCTGACAATAACGGAAGGGGCATGAAGAGGTTTCTATTTTTCAGTGAACGCTGGTACACTGGAGTTTGCCAGGCAGTTCCTATCCCGGGTGGTGTCAGCGGCGGTGTGTGTGTTTGCCAGGCAGTTCCTATCCCGGGTGGTGTCAGCGGTGTGTG
>NW_028150207.1:12500-13505 GCF_964638095.1 Poromitra crassiceps | reverse complement strand
CCTCTCCTCTCCCTCTCCTCCCCCTATCCTCTCCTCTCCTCTCCTCCACCCGTCCTCTCCTCCACCCGTCCTCTCCTCCACCTCTCCGTCACCTCACCTCTCCTCTACCTCTCCTCTCCTCTCCTCTCCCTCTCCTCTACCTCTCCTCTCCTCTCCTTTCCTCCACCTCTCAACTCCTCCACCTCTCCGTCACCTCACCTATCCTCTACCTCTCCTCTCCTCTCCTCCACCCGTCCTCTCCTCCACCTCTCCTCACAAGGTTCAAGGTCAAGGTCAAGGTTCACTTTATTGTCCCACTAGGAGAAATGAGTTTTGCAGCAGGATACAACAGAATACAAAAAACAGAATACAACAACAACTATCACAATAAAAACAATAACAAATTAGGAGCCAGAGGGAACGATATTTCAAACCAAATTGCACAACAAATGTAAGAAAAAATAATGCAAAATGCAGTGTAAAAAGTGCAAATGTAAGCAGAGAGCTAATTGCTATTAAGCATGTTGATGGCGCTAGGGATGAAAGAGACATGGAATCTCTTGGTTCGCCTAACAGCAAGGGCGCGGGAAGCTGGGTGCGGTGGGTGCTGCAGCACCCCCTGGTGGCAAGAGATGGAATCGATTTGTTTTTTATTTTTACAGTGCACCTGAACGCAACATGCAAAATACCCGCTGAATAAGTGTCCAAATGTTCATGTCATTCTGGCCAATACTCCACTTCTTTTATAACATTTCAGTCTGGAAGATATCATCTTTATGAATAAAAGGCTAAAAGTAATCTCATGTGTAAGAAATTACTGTTCTACATAGAGGAAGTTTGAAGTAAAAATGTAAATAATTAACATGTTTGGTTTTGGATTGATTTTTGCTTCAAGAGTACATTTTTGTTCTTGTGTGACCCTTAACACAGGCTTTGAGAATCCCGGGCCACTTACTGATAGGTGGCCTTACTGATAAGCATAAATATTTAAGCATATTATGCTTAAATACTTATGCTTAAATGAAC
>NW_028150207.1:0-2500 GCF_964638095.1 Poromitra crassiceps | reverse complement strand
AAGCAAACACCCGTCCCATCTTTCAAACAGGCCCTTAAGACCCACCTCTTCACACTGCTCACTAGGGGTGGGGGGGAAAATCGATACACCACAGTATCGCGATATTTTGCCTGACGATACTGTATCGATATTTGGACGCCAAGTATCGATATTGCAAGCAACAACAACAAAAACAAAAAAAAATTTTTTTTTTTTTTTTTGCTTGCAATATCGGGCCTGGCATGGCCCGGTGGCCATGCCAGGCCACCGGGCTACTATACACTGGGCCAGCACTAAACAAATGGTAGCATATTTTAATTTTGTTTTAAAAGTAACAGTTTTGTCATAACAGTAATTTACAAATTCCCCAGTTACTGAATGGGCTGCACAAGATGTTTTTTGTAAGTGAAGTGAAGTTGCAAAAACTACATAAGTACAGTAGTCCACACACACACATCCAGTTAAGGTGGACTGTAAGTGGACTGTAACAAACAGTTCAGTTTGTCAGGTGCATGCAACTATGACATGACTTTATGAAAGTTGTTGGTCTGTCTACTTGACAATGTTGCTGCAATAAAATGGTTGAAGTCAGATGTACAGACTGAAAAAAATTTCTTATATAAACCAGATGTTGACAAAGTTTTCCTTTGGGGACATCATTTGCAGTTGAAAAAGTAAGAAATTGCAATATATCGAGATATCGCAATATTCAATATATCGCAATATCGATATATCGCAATATCGAAAATATCGCAGTATCGCAATACTATCGTATCGTGACTCAAGTATCGTTTCAGTATCGTATCGTGGGCATCTGGTGATTCCCACCCCTACTGCTCACCCCATTACTTATATTCTATTTATTTTGACTACTTCAAATTATTAAATGATTTTATTCTGTGTGTTAAGGCTGGCTCACACTACAGGATTTTCCGGCCGATTCACCCCTCCCGAGAATCGGAGAAATCTGGCCTGGCAGCTTGCCAAGCTTGGTCGGGCCCGACATTCGGCACCGATTATCTTGTAGTGTGAGCTGTTTGCAGATCCAATCTTAACCCTCCCGATCTGCTCAAAGCCTCATCGGGGCCGTCCCGATCATATCAAACATGTTTGATATTTAGGACTGAAAATCTGCGCGAATACATCATTCTGCTGCTGCGCGAGACTCCCGTCATTATCGTTAATTGACGCGGCTCATTTGATGCGCCGCACTGCAGGCATTATAGGCTACCAAATACCAACAGCACAGAACCACGAGTATTTGGGGGAAAATGTCACTAATTTATATCACAATGAATGACCAATGAATAAAAAGTTGTTATATCGTAGTTTTGAGCCCCTGTCAGTCAGAGGCTGTTAATCTCCTACCTGTCTATCGAGCACTGTGGGGAAAAAAGGCTTTGCTGCTGCGGGAAGCAATCCAGTCTATCCAAACTTTTGCCGATCTCATCATGACATGCAGCAGGGAAATATATTTTGTGTTTGTGTTCTCACTTGTACAGACAATAGAGTCGCGTTGTTTACACGCATGCTAACTACCGTGAGATTCATTTGTTTGGCGAGACGGGCATGAAAATGAGGAAACGAGAGAGAGAGGTGAGGTGGGGGCGGAGCGCTTTGGTCACTGCTGGAACCCCAAAAACGAAACAGGTTCGGAGTATGGCCGGGCGTCAAGGTGATTATCCTGCCGATAATCTTAATAATATCCTGTAGTGCGTGGTGCGCCACATTTACAAATCTTGTAGTGTGTGCATGTTTGAGATTCTAGGGAAGATAATCTGGGAAGATTCTCCTGTAGTGCGTGTCACAGCCAGATTTCAAAATCGGCTAGGATTGTCAGAATCCTGTAGTCTGAGCCCAGCTTAAAGCAACTTTGAGTATCTAGAAAAGCGCTATATAAGTTGAATGTATTATTATTATTATTATGATGTCTCCCCATGCCTTCGGTGCCTGGTGCAGATGGGCCATCTCATGAAAAGCGTGTTTCATCCGTTATAACATCAATATGGACGCCCACTAAGAACCTCTTCTGTCTGCTTCCCTTTTCCCCTCCTCTCCTCACCCTCTTACCCACCTCTCCTCTCCTCTCCTCCTCACCCTCTTACTCACCTCTCCTCTCCTCTCCTCCTCACCCTCTTACTCACCTCTCCTCTCCTCTCCTCTCCTCTCCTCTCCTCCCCTCTCCTCTCCTCTCCTCCTCACCCTCTTACTCACCTCTCTCCTCCTCTCCTCTCCTCTCCTCTCCACCTCTCCTCTCCTCCTCACCCTCTTACTCACCTCTCCTCTCCTCCTCACCCTCTTACTCACCTCTCTCCTCCTCTCCTCTCCTCTCCTCTCCACCTCTCCTCTCCTCCTCACCCTCTTACTCACCTCTCCTCCTCCTCCTCACCCTCTCTCACCTCTCCCTCCTCCTCTCCTCCTCTCTCTCCTCTCCTCTCCTCTCCCCTCCTCTCCCTCCCCTCTCCTCTCCTCTCCTCCCTCATCTCCTCTCCTCCTATCTCAGCGTTAGCGTAATGCAGCT
>NW_028150208.1:0-13541 GCF_964638095.1 Poromitra crassiceps | reverse complement strand
TCTCTCTCTCTCTCTCTCTCTCTCTCTCTCTCTCTCTCTCTCTCTCTCTCTCTCTCTCTCTCTCTCTCTCTCTCTCTCTCTGCAAAATTCACTCAGTAAAACTCAAAGAGGACTCACTCAACCAAACTTTTGGGACTGCATCCGACATCAAGTTCTGTTATGGTGTAGTCGTGTATCATGTTTACTGCCCGACTGCATGTGTGTCTGTGTGCGTGTGTGTGTGTGTGTGTCTGTGTGCGTGTGCGTGTGCGTGTGCGTGTGTGTCTGTGTGCGTGTGTGTGTGTGTGTGTGTGTGTGTGTGTGTGTGTACAGGGGTGTCCTCGACAGGGAGATTATGTTCTCCATCTGTTGTTTTCTGTTGCAGGTAAGCTGCTCTGGTCACCTCTGAGCCCCATCGGGTCTGACAAGAAAAGAGAGAATGTTATCCTAACACACACACTCACACACACAGACAAACAATGCTTTCTCCCATTGTTGTGTGTGTGTGTGTGGGGGGGGGGGGGGGGTGTGTGGGGGGGGGGGGGGGTACTGTGTACATAATGAGGTTCAGTTTTCTCTTGTCACGATGCATACTCTGAACAGGAATCTCCTTGGCCTGACATGACATGAAACTAAGGAAGAGAAAACCTATCTATCTATCTACAGTATCTATCTATCTATCTATCTAACTATCTATCTATCCAGCCCATTATATTATTGTTTCACACCGTTTTAACCCCATGATAGCAGGGTTATCATGGGGTTGCTTGTCGGTTGGTCGCTCTGTTCACCACTTTATGGTCATGTGGCCCACAGGGAGTTAGACTGCTGACTCCCTGTGGGAGACCGCAGTTTGATTCCAGGCAGAGAGGCTTGCACAAAATTCAATGTCACGGGCTGTTAGACTCTTTTTAGTGTTGTTGTTTTTCATTTTCTTTTATTTGCCAAATTCCATTCTAAGTGGGGCAAACTGAACATACCTATATCTTCACTGCCCTTGTTTTGGCAGATATTGAAGGCAACTTGTTGGGGAAAAGGATGGGCCAGTCTACACTCCTCTCTTAAAGGCCCGCCGACACTAAGGTGAATGACTTTACACGTGTGTCTCCTGTGGAGCTGCCACAGTGTCAGAGATAATGCTATGATAATGTATCTCCTGTGGAGCTGCCAGTGTCAGAGATAATGCTATGATAATGTGTCTCCTGTGGAGCTGCCACAGTGTCAGAGATAATGCTATGATAATGTGTCTCCTGTGGAGCTGCCACAGTGTCAGAGATAATGCTATGATAATGTGTTGAGCGTGCCTTGCTCAAGGCACCCTCAACACATGCTCAAGCCATCGTTCAGGATTCAGTCCTATTTTCCAGGCGTGACGCGTGAAGCTGCCAGGCATGAAGTCAATGGGAGTTGTGGGCGGGTTCAAGGCGTGCCGAGCAAGGAGCCGAGAAGAAAAGACAAGGCTTCTTGCGTGAACGGTTAAAGGATGGGTTTTCCGTGGGGAATATGAATATATATTAAATCTCACGCCCCTAAGGTTTTCGAATCCGTTGACATTTTTGAAATTGGTTATTCACTGCCATGCCTATCAAGCATCTATCACATTATTTCCATGTCGCTCTGACGCAAAACGCGTCAGAGCGACAATCCCCGCCTTGCGGAAGTTGTGCACCTATGAACTACAACTGTTGTTGGCCATGGTCCCGCCTCTAGAGGTCCTCCACGCCCCTTCAGAGGCCTTGACCAAAAACAAAAAGGCAGCCATCTTTTTCAACCGCCTAGCCTGCTGTAGCTAATATTAGCTTTCCATAGTTCCTTGCAAAGAGACCAATCTCGGGAACGGAAGCACGTACCGACACGGGACTGGCGGCATTGGAAAGCTCGTCAAATTTTACATCTAGTAGTAGGTGGGTTGAAGTAACGAAATCAACGCTGAGCAATGTACCCATTTTTACACATTTTTACAGAAAATAGTTACAACATCAGATGCGCGTAACTCCTACGAAAATGCCTTAAAATGCATGAAAAAATTTTTTATGAAGACATCTCCCGACATATATACTTCGGTTTAAATTTGGTGCAATTTGGAGGCAATTTTATTTTCGATTTATTTCTTCTTCTCGATATGTTTTATTGTCGAAGGCTTCTTCTTCTTCTTCTTTGAGTTTTATGGCGGTTGGCAAACATATATGTGCATTACCGCCACCTACTGGAGTTTGATATCAGCCAAATGCCTGAGGGGTGGGCATGAAAACGAAGGCCACGCGAGCCCAGTGCATTGTGGGAAATGTAGTATTTCGAGTCCCCGCACCCGCACCTCCCCCCCCACCCCCCCCCCCCACACACAGAGTGGATTTCGGTTGATATCTCTGTGAGTAAACCTCCAATTTCAAAAATTTCAACGGATTCGAAAACCTTAGGGGCGTGAGATTTAATATATATTCATATTCCCCACGGAAAACCCATCCTTTAAGCGTTCAGCTTGAGCCTGCATCAAGCTTCAGTTCTGTGTATGTTAAGCGCCAGGTGTGAACAAAGGCTTAGAGAGAGAGAGAGACATCAGTCAACATCATGTAATGTGTTGTCTTTAATCTGGCGGAAGCATTTTTCAATCAGAGGTGTGAAACAACAAAGATATGATGGTTTATAGACTGAATCATCCAATTGTTTACAATAACGTCCGGGTAGACAACGCAGGCAGTACATAGAGCTTTGGAGGGCAGCAAACTGGACAGCCAGGGAACAACTGAGAGAAAGAGAAAGTCTAAACTGCAGGTTTGATGCCTTCATATCTCATTCATTAACATTTCACCAACGTTAGTTTGGAGACCTAATTTATCTGTTGGGCCACAGAATAAAAACAATTACAGCTTTTGAGTTCAGCCAAATTTAGCAGCTCGTGGGACCGGCGGTGAGATGTCACTGTTGGTTAGATTTTGTTTATCAACACAGTATAAAATAAGCACAGCCAAACGTCAGATAGGTCGGGCCACTGGGTTTTAACTAGGGTTTATACCTTTAATGTTACAATTACGGTTGAAAATGACAACAGAAATAAACAATAAAGCAGTTTGTGATATCTCCACAATTGAAATAAAATGGCAGGTGTTTATCTGGAAGGAGCTTTGTTGTTAACGCCACGTCATGGTGATTCAGTATCTAATGGGACTTTGGAAGTCAATTATATGAAAACGCCGGAGATTTTCACAAAAGGCGTGACAGAGGTTTTGTGCAGGACAGTCCAGACATGCTGTGTTGTGGTTTGGTGAAGATTGGACCAAACTTGTAGGAGGACGAGCAAAAAGAGTCGTATCGGACTAAATACAATGGCAGCAAACCTCTATCCATGGATAGATGTGACTAAGGAAAATTACAGTAAGGGAATACTTTTTCTATGATTTACAACCACCAAGTTATGGCCGTTTACATTTTGGAATATTGCTATCCCCCCTCCCCTCCCCTCCCTCCTCCCTCTCCCTCCCTCCTCCACTCTCCTGCTTTCTTCAAATGTTCAAATGTTATCTTTATTCTGTATATTCTTGTTACTGTGTGTTAGCTAGAATCAGCTAGACATACTTTCTGTGAAGCCCTCTGAGACATGCTTGTGAATTAGGGCTATATAAATAAACTTGACTTGACTTGACTTGACTTGCTATAGCGGCCCCTATAGGCGGAAAAAAAAATGGTACTCGCTCTGAGTAGATACCAGCACACCTGTACCTTTGGTTAGCATCAGACAAAGTGTCCCAGAGTTATGGCTATTTTTGCGAAATACTAATACAAAAAGAATAAAACTGCTCCCAGACTGCAGGGCTTCCGTTTCAAGGTTTTATTACACCAAGTGTCAGAGTGGCGTTTCGAGCATGACGCTCTTCATCTGTCTGATGTATATAGCTATAAGAGAAAGTCAATACTGCCTGCAGCACCTGATAGGATAGGGGGGACAAAACCTTCCGGAAAGAATACTGCAATTCACAATTGCCCAGGAATATTGCTCAGTGCGTTGCCAACATCATGGCCGTCATAGTTGCTTGCAAAAAGTATCTAATGGACTTTACTCTCAACAGTCGATACAGGGCCAACTCCCCTTTCACCTTATTTCACCTTAAACAAAGCACAGTGACATGAGAGAAGCCAGAGCGCAGGCTGAGCGTGGGATTCAGCCTCCTGTGTGCAGGGGATCTCCTGGATGAGCAGGATTCAGCCTCCTGTGTGCAGGGGATCTCCTGGATGAGCAGGATTCAGCCTCCTGTGTGCAGGGAAGCTCCTGGATGAGCAGGAGAGCAGAGGGACTTTGAGCTTTCCTGACTTGTGGCCAGAGCTTTAGTGTTTTTCCCACCTCATCCCAGATAGACCTGGAATGTGGAAGATTCCCGATTTGTGTTTGGGCTGAACTAATTGAGCCCCCTAAAAACCCTCTGTGCCCTGAGTCCAGGACAGTGTTGGCACAAACACACATGCACATGCACGCCCACGCACACACACATGCGCACGCACGCATTCCCTTTGGTCTCTTTCTGTGCCAAGCCTAATCCTGCCTTACCAGCTGCAAAAAAAGAGACAGAGACAGAGGGAGTAGGCAGAGAGAGAGAGACAGAGGGAGGCAGAGAGAGAGAGATCGACACACACAGAGGGAGTAGGCAGAGAGAGAGACACAGAGGGAGGCAGACAGAGAGAGAGAGAGACAGAGGGAGTAGGGCAGAGAGAGAGAGAGACACAGAGGGAGGCAGAGAGAGAGACAGAGGGAGTAGGCAGAGAGAGAGAGACAGAGGGAGGCAGAGAGAGAGAGAGAGACACAGAGGGAGTAGGCAGAGAGAGAGAGACAGAGGGAGGCAGAGAGAGAGACACACACAGAGAGGGAGTAGGCAGAGAGACAGAGGGAGGCAGAGAGAGAGAGACACACACAGAGGGAGTAGGCAGAGAGAGACAGAGGGAGGCAGAGAGAGAGAGACACACAGAGGGAGTAGGCAGAGAGAGACACACAGAGGGAGTAGGCAGAGAGAGACAGAGGGAGGCAGAGAGAGAGACACACAGAGGGAGTAGGCAGAGAGAGACACACAGAGGGAGTAGGCAGAGAGAGACAGAGGGAGGCAGAGAGAGAGACACACAGAGGGAGTAGGCAGAGAGAGACAGAGGGAGGCAGAGAGAGAGATAGAGGGAGTAGGCAGAGAGAGACACACAGAGGGAGTAGGCAGAGAGAGACACACAGAGGGAGTAGGCAGAGAGAGACAGAGGGAGGCAGAGAAAGAGACACACAGAGGGAGTAGGCAGAGAGAGACACACAGAGGGAGTAGGCAGAGAGAGACAGAGGGAGGCAGAGAGAGAGACACACAGAGGGAGTAGGCAGAGAGAGACAGAGGGAGGCAGAGAGAGAGATAGAGGGAGTAGGCAGAGAGAGACAGAGGGAGTAGGCAGAGAGAGAGAGAGAGAGACACACACACACACAGAGGGAGTAGGCAGAGAGAGACAGAGGGAGGCAGAGAGAGAGACACACACAGAGGGAGTAGGCAGAGAGAGAGAGACAGAGGGAGGCAGAGAGAGAGAGGGAGGCAGAGAGAGAGACAGAGGGAGGCAGAGAGAGAGAGACACACACAGAGGGAGTAGGCAGAGAGAGAGAGACAGAGGGAGGCAGAGAGAGAGAGATAGAGGGAGTAGGCAGAGAGAGACAGAGGGAGGCAGAGAGAGAGAGAGACACACAGAGGGAGTAGGCAGAGAGAGAGAGACAGAGGGAGGCAGAGAGAGAGAGAGAGAGAGAGAGAGAGAGATAGAGGGAGTAGGCAGAGAGAGACAGAGGGAGGCAGAGAGAGAGAGAGAGATAGAGGGAGTAGGCAGAGAGAGAGAGAGAGAGATAGAGGGAGTAGGCAGAGAGACAGAGGGAGGCAGAGAGAGAGA
The DNA here is from genome assembly GCF_964638095.1 of Poromitra crassiceps. NCBI lineage: Eukaryota > Metazoa > Chordata > Actinopteri > Beryciformes > Melamphaidae > Poromitra > Poromitra crassiceps. The sequence goes on along the minus strand of NW_028150208.1, from coordinate 7,673 downwards.
GAGCGAGAGAGAGAGATAGAGGGAGTAGGCAGAGAGAGAGACAGAGGGAGGCAGAGAGAGAGAGAGAAAGAGAGAGAAGGAGTAGGCAGAGAGAGAGACAGAGGGAGGCAGAGAGAGAGAGAGAGAGAGAGATAGAGGGAGTAGGCAGAGAGAGAGACAGAGGGAGGCAGAGAGAGAGAGAGAGAGAGAGATAGAGGGAGTAGGCAGAGAGAGAGACAGAGGGAGGCAGAGAGAGATAGAGGGAGTAGGCAGAGAGAGAGACAGAGGGAGGCAGAGAGAGAGAGAGAGAGAGATAGAGGGACTAGGCAGAGAGAGAGACAGAGGGAGGCAGAGAGAGAGAATCGCCTCCCTCCATTCAGGTCCAATTCACTTTTCAATTTCAAGGTGCTTTATTGGCACTGCTCTGCCTGAGCGATGCCAAGGCAATTAACAAAAAAAACGGGGCACTTTCACAGCAAAAAACGACAGTGGCATTATGAAATGGCAAGCACTACAATCAGGACAATAATAATAAGCATTGGAATCATTTCAATTTGCCTTTGCATTCCTTTTCTCTGCACTCACCATCTCTGGGGGGAATGGGGGGGTGTCAGCTCAGGATTTTCCTTTGCTGTCCTAATTGTGATGGGCTGTGGAACGTGCTCCACTAAACTGTGTAAACACGTGTGGAAGCAAAGAGGAGGCAGCAAATCACAGCAAATGAGTTCCTGAGGAAATGATTGGACCGTTCCCTCATACAACCTACACTGTTTACATTATGGTGAATGTACTATTAAAAAGATAGATTTGTTGGGGCGATCACACATTGAAGAATAAGCATTTTGATGTTCTTTGAATGGACTTCTGAAGTTATCATTTTCAAGTCTCTTTGAAACAGAGGAGATCAATGAATTGTGAGCAGTGGCGATTTGAGCATGACATTTCTGGAGGGGCAGTTTTGTATTATGTCACTTCTCCACTCACCATCACACAAACAAAGATAATAGTTAAACTATCTGGTAGGCATATATGAACGTTTACACGGGTGCGCACGGCATGGAGCTCGCGCGTATTTACGCACGGAACGCAGACTTCATAGCAGTGATATACAGCAACCCTCTGCTGAAAACACACACTGCTCTGCTCCCTGTTTGTCCCAGCCGGGGTTAACTATCACATTATGACAGCTAGTAAACATACAGACCTTGCATTACTGACCAAAAATATACAAAACAACTAAATCCATTTGGCTTACAGTTTTACATTCTATTCAACATCCAACAGCAGCACAGCTCATTCTGAAGGAGGCGACACAACTGCTTTACTCACGTACAGCAACAAAGTAAAAAGATGAGACAGACACAGCCAGGCCTAACTGGCATTATTTATCAACAAGCATGCAGCACATTGTTCAAGTTTGATCAAGTTTGATCAATTGTGTTTCTTTAACTGTCAAATAAGACGCATGTTTTGTTCTCTTCAGAGCAGAGGCTATAACACTACAAAAGCCCCACATGCAAAGCAGAGGGCCCTGTCTGCTGCTGAAAGTGACAAGTGACAGCTGCAATAGTCTATATATAGTGAACGGCGCACTGTCCATTTCTATGTCCAAACATTTCTTGAGTTCCACACACACACACACACACACACACACACACACACACACACACACAAGATTGTGCCCTGTTCACACACATTCATACCAGGAATCTGACCAGTACAGCCACAGTCTGCTGGCCACTGAGCAGCTCCACTCGACCGGTTGGGGTTAAAGGCCTTGCTCAAGGGCACCTCGGTGGTGGTAATGAGGGAGGGGAGGCGCTGCCCACACCCAGATTTATCCTGCTGGGCCCGGGGATTGAACAGACGACCTTCCGGTCACAAGCTCGCTTCTCTTACGGCCATGACTGCCCAGCACCACATGCCTGTCTTGGAGGTGGGGGTGTTAAAGGTGGCTGATGATTGCACTGATACAGTAGTACCTACAGTATGTGTATGTCCATGTATGTCCGTGTGTGTGTGGGCGGGCGGGCGTGCGTGCGCATGTGTGTGTGTGTGCGTGCGTGCATGAGTGCGTGCGTCCGTCCGTGCGTGCGTGTGTGTGTGTGTGTGTGCACGCGCATGTGTTTTGCACGGCTGCCTTACAGCCTCATGGTGTCAACCACTTGACACTTGGCAAGTGCTTTCATTAAGTTGGACGGCTATTTCAGACAGTTATGATGACGGGGCTTTGCAAGTTATCCCAGTAATACTGTGTCGGCCGTGGATCAATAACAACCTAATCCCCCTATGGTTTACAACAGACTCGCACACACACATGGCACACACAAACTAAACACATCTCTCTCTCTCTCTCACACACACACACACACACACACACACACACAAGTTTAATCCTCACAGCTGCCACTAGGTCATCAGCTTTGGAGATTTCCAGTGCATTACAGCAGCTGTAGGAGGAAATGGTGAGGGCCAATAGGCATTAGAGATGAAGAGATAACGACAAAAAGGGAACAAATGGATAAAGTAGCAAAAATGATGGAGGAGCTACAGTGCAGCGAGGAAATATAAGGTCAGGTTCAGGCAGAGAGTTGGAGAAAATTAAAGGCAGAAACTTAAAAAGAGAGAAAAAAAAGAGACTTAGGAGTACTTGTCGTATTATGATTGACTGAGTTTCTTTGCACATATATTAATATTTTAAGTCAGTGAGTAATTGTATTTTGTATCCCCCTTTGCCCTTTCTACTGTCACGAGACATTTTCACAAAGTTTGCTAGAGTGTTTTGTTATTTAAAGTCCTGCGATTTGAGTAGTGCATGTAGCCACTGGATGAGCTACACTTAGAACTGATGGCAAACTAGAATGACCGCAACGCGGAATTATGCCTCCGCCATTCTTGAGTCCAAATCGCCATTTGAGGCAAATTGGAAGAAATTCCGTCAAGGCGCTCCTGAGATGTTGCGTTACAGACAGGGTTTCCGTTGTCCCGTAATTGCAGAACATTGGCCTTTAAAATTCTTCAAAAACCTGTAAATTAAAATCTGCAGGACACCGTGTCCTGTAAATTATCTCCCGAGTCCCGACGCAATTAATTATTGTAACCCCGAGTTAAACCCCAAGTCAAGAATATTGACCTGTCACTTTATAGTTTGGTAACACTGTCAAACAGCTCCACACAGCTCCACACGAGGTGTGACAAACTACTAGTACTGCTCATCTTTAGCTGCTTCTGATTGATCAGTTTAGAGAGGCACAGAACGTTTCTCTAAAATGCTATTGACTAATGGGGCAGCTGGGCTGGACTGAGTGTTGGGATTTTGACAGTGCAGTGAGGTTTGCTAGCGGCTAACGTTAATTACTTTACATGGCAGTTTATAACGTGACTATATTTATAATGTTTATAACGTACTCCGGTTTATAATTGGGGGCTGAATACAGCCGTGCTGAGGGGTTGTGGGATCATAATTCAGGCCGGGCATTTATACCAAGCAGGCCGGGCCAATACGGGCCGACACGCGTGAAAAATTTGGGCCGTTTGAAGCCCAATTTGGGTCGTTTGAAGCAAGATTTAGTGAATATAATGCTAACGCGATGATACATGTTACCTATTTGTTCACTAATACAAACATCAACATTGCCTAGATAACTGCAAGTATAATATGAAGAAGTAAAACCAAAAACATGCCTCTGTACAAACGCTTCACAGCAAACTTTATTTAAGGAAGAGTGATCAGATCGTGCATACTGCGTTATTCTCCACAGGCTTAAGAACTACACGTCATAATAACAATAATAATAAACATCAACATATTCTCAGTTTCATTAAACATCTTCCTGTTTAAGCAAGCCCCTAACATTAAAGACATGGTAGTGTGTTCTGCTCAAGACCCAACCTTTGTTTCTGAAAAATTAGGCCAACAATGGTTTTAGTTTCTATAGCCTATAGCCAAGTGTTGAGCAATGCAAAACTCAAGGCTCCAACACAAGAGTCCAGAAATGAGCAGTGCAGCCTGGCCTGCTGTTCAGTGAGTGGCCTGACTGTGGGCACACACCCAAAAAATTAATAAATAAATTTGCAGGCCAGGCCAGGCCACCGGGCATTTGCCCAGGGGCGCCGTAGTGGGGGGGAAACCTAGGACGATTCTAGGGCCCTAAAAAAAAAAAAAAAAAAATCCATCGCGGGCCGCCAGTTGAGTATCACTGGTCTAGTCTGTCCGGCGCCATCTGAACATTTATTCAACTTTTCTTAACTACTGGAAATTACCGTTAGACCTTAGTGAAATATGCTTACTTCACAGAGTGTTTACATTTCCCTCCTGTCTAGCGAACATTTAATCAATGCAAACAATTGTTTGCAAGCCGTTCCTAACTGATGAAGGAGGTGAGACACACACAGCAGCATTGTGTTGAATGACATGGTAGTTGGCACAATTGCAGTGGGTCTGTGGGGATTTATTTGTAATACTAATAATAATAATAATAATAATAATAATAATAATAATAATAATAATAATAGTAATAGTAATAATAATAATAAAAAGAAATAAGAAGGATCAACACAATTTATTTGTCCACATAATGACCATTATATGAAAGGAAAAGCAGCCCACAAATGACAGCCAATGAGAAAAGGAGAACATAATGATATTAAGACTGAATAATGATATCACAACAGTCTCATGCTAAACACTCTCCTGTTGGACTCCACATGTGTATCAATATTCTTTCTAGTCATTAGTTGATAGTGTTTCTTTGTTCCCTCTGGTGTATTCAGAGCAGAGAGAGAGTATGATGATTCAACAGGGATGAGAGTGAGAAAAGGAGCAAATATTGATGGTTAAGACTGAATAATGACAACACTACAGTGTTATCCTAATATATAATTTAAAATGCGATATTATCCTCTAAATCAGCTTCAAACAGCCCAAATTTTTCGGACGCCGGCATCAGTGGGGCCCATACTATGTCCTGTCATGGGGCCCAAAATCCCTGGCGGCACCCATGCATTTGCCCGACGTGCCCGATTATGCAGTCCGCGCCTGGTTGTGGCTATTGCGGAACACACAGGTGAAAACCGTCTATAGCGTGTGTGTTTTCCTCTTAACTTAGTGGGTAGCTACCCAAAGCAAGCCAAGTCTACTATTTTCTAGTACTCTTATTAGCCTGACTCATTTGTAATAAGTGTGTTTGTACGGCTAAAGTTTTGCATGCTATCCTATCGTCTGAGAACTGTAGCCTGATGCGAATGTAGAGGCTACTGTTTGCCGCCTGCTTGTTAACGTAGCTAGAGGCTAGTGTTTTCTGCCTGCTTGCTTACGTGGATGCATGGATCTATTATTATCGGGACGCTAGTGTTTTACGCCTGGACGAGACAACCAGCTGGACCATTGCCACACCAGATAGCGCAGCGTAGGTTTTTAAGCTCAATAACACAGATTTAATGTGTCCTGAATTTATATCACTTGTCCTTTATTTCAAATCTTAAAGGACACGATGTCCTGCAGCTGTGAGTGCTAGCGGAAATGCTGGTTACAGAGCTTGCAAATTGGGTGTGTGAGGTCACAGTGACCTTGAACTTTGACCACCAACATGTAATCAGTTCATCCTTGAGTCCAAGTGGACATTTGAGGCAAATTCGAAGAAATTCCATCAAGACATTCCTGAGATATCGCGTTAACAAGCTTGAAAATGGCATTTGAGGTCACAGTGACCTTGACCTTTGATAACCAAAATGGAATCAGTTTATCCTTGCATCCAAGTCGATGTTTGAGCCAAATCAGAAGAAATTCTATCAAGCCGTTCTTGAGATATTACATTAACGAACTTGGGAATGGCGTTCGTGAGGTCACAGTGACCTTGACGTTTGACCACCAAAATGTAATCAGTTCATCCTTGAGGCCAAGTTAATGTTTGAGGCAGATTTGATTAAATTCCATCAAGGCATTCGTGAGATATCGTGTTAACAAGCTGGAAAATGGCGTTTGAGAGGTCACAGTGACCTTGACCGGACGTACGGTCGTACGTACATACGTACGTGAGGACATACGGACGGACGAACAACCCGGATCCATAATGCCTCCGGCCTGGCTATCGCCAGCGGAGGCATAAAAAAGCCTCTTTGCAAATACCACGTTTCTTAATGTTGTTTATTCTTTGACCAGTGGCATCAGCGCGTCGATGCTGCCCAAGTGGCCAAGTTGCATACGGGAGTGGATTATGTGGAATAAATGATCAGGTGTGATTGGGGCTGCCGTCAATCACGGCCAATCAAATAAGCTCCTTTCATTGCCTCCAACAGCAGTGTGCTGCATTGACAGCTTTGTAATGGATGAGGAGAGAGTCCAGACCGGCCTGTCTGAAGGGGAAACGGATGGCATGAATATTCAACACCCCAAGTATGTGGCCAAGGGCAGATGATGCCCATTTTTAAGTTGAATTCACGCTTCTGGTAATGTTGAAATCCCTCTCACAATGTTTCCCTTGTGTAATGTGCATCGACAGTATGTTGGAAGACAATGATTCACACGATAACGATGTGCAGATACAGCTGACTGCTAGTCTAGTACAATTAAATGTGTTTCCAGTATTTTGTCAGTTACCATAGTTTGTTTCACTTACGGTAATAAAAGTCGCATTCAGTTAGTCTGTATCATGTTTATGGGCGCGCAATAATGCCACTAATGCCTAGTTTACACTACAAGATATTTACCCTGATTTTACACATGATTTGCAGTCGGGCACAGTCTGCCTTTATTTACTCTAGTCTGCAGTTGTTGTGCCAGTCGGTACCAAAATCTGTTAGTTTATAGACAGTTTTCACCAGCTGCAACCCCACAGCACTTCCTTTTTCTCAGCTTCTTCTTCTGTGTTTTATGGCGGTTGGCATCCTTAAATGTTGCATTACCGCAACCTGAATTGTATCAGCTTCACAGTGCTAACTATTGACAGTGTCCACTTTCTCAGCTGTTCAGGGAAAAACACTGACATAGCCTACTTAAAAAAAAATGTATGTAAAGATAGGCCTATGCGTACAATAACGTACTGATAGTCAGCTTACTCTGTAACATGTAGCTTTTATTAGCCTCTCAGGCTAGCTCCCGATCAGACAACGCTTCCTACTACCCAGCGTGTGCACGTCTTTCCGACAGGGGTGGTTGTTATGGCAACTATCAAAAACAACTACTACAATACATAAAGACCGAAATAGGCTAACTTGTTAATGTGTCTGTCGGAGACACGGCCTAACGTTAACATTTAATATGAGCCGAATATCAGCCTGCGCTCAGCTATGTATACAGGAAGTAAACCGGATATCCAGGTGGGTTGTGATGGTTGTTATTGTTGTCAAGTTAAAACCGTCTATACTGGGGTACAGATTCTAATCATTAAGTGTATAACGATTATATCAAACATGTTTGAATTTCCAAGCCGATTCTGGACGCAATCGTGTACACTGGTCAACTCAACTCAACAACCCATGTGCATGTGGATACCGTCAATATCCAATGAAAAACTATGAGGCAATGAGGCAAAAGCAGTCATCGCTAGTCATCCTTTATAGATATTTCAGATACCAAGGCACACGTGAATAATACAGGGATGAGTGGAAGACTCAATTAACATCAAAGACAACATGCTAAAAGTAGTTTGCTCACAGTTGTCAAGTCAGCCAGAATAAAAGGGAAACTTCCATTA
>NW_028150210.1:5000-13650 GCF_964638095.1 Poromitra crassiceps | reverse complement strand
ATACTGAGAGACAGCAGCTGTTACAGATGATATAAACTGTGATGTAAACATGTTATATACTGAGAGACAGCAGCTGTTACAGATGATATAAGCTGTGCTGTAAACATGTTATATACTGAGAGACAGCAGCTGTAACAGATGATATAAACTGTGCTGTAAACATGTTATATACTGAGAGACAGTAGCTGTTACAGATGATATAAACTGTGCTGTAAACATGTTATATACTGAGAGACAGCAGCTGTTACAGATGATATAAACTGTGCTGTAAATATGTTATTTACTGAAAGACAGCAGCTGTAACAGCAGCTGATCCAAGTTTTGGCTCTAAATATACTAATGCACTTAGGTAAATATTGAACAAGGGGCTTTAACAAAGCTGTTATTAATGAGGAACTGTCACACCTTCATCTCACAGACCCAGCGGTGCTTTGTGTCACATAGCACGTCAAACCACTTGTTCAAAGAGTCACTAGAATAAGAAAACAGCACAGCACAGTCCTCGTCACCCACCAGACTATCAGGCTGCCCTGCTCCCCAGTACCTGAAACAGAGGAGGACAAGGAGTCAAACCCTGTGGTGAAGACATGGTCCATACTGTAGCTACAGTGACTCTGGAAGTCTCACACCAATGAGTCAGAACAAATGTGATCAGGTCTTACGCTGTGGTCAGAGGTGATCCATCCACCCATCTCCAGGTCCCTTCTCTCTCTCTGTCTGTCAGACCAATCCACACAATCATCTTTAGTCGAACCAGAAAGGCCTGTTTGCGGAGACAGAAGTAGAGGGCTCACACACAATGCACGCATGCACGCGCGCGCGCACACACACACACACACACACACACACACACACACACACTCACACTCACACACGCACACGCACACGCACACACACACACACACCTCCACACACACACACACAACCCATCACACACCACCACTCACAACATCCAACTCAACTCACTCTCACTCACCTACACTCACCCACACACACAATCAACACAGCCACACACACACACACAACACACACACACACACCACACCACACACTCCACACACACACACACACACACACACTCACACCCACACCACACTCACACCCTCACACCTCACACTCACTCTCAAACCACACAACACACCCACACACACACACACACACACCACACACACCACACCACACACACACACACACACCCACCACCACACCACACACACCACACCTCACTCACAACACACTCCACACACACACAAACACACTAAACACACTACACTCCACCACACACACACCCACACTAACACAACACACAACACACCACACTCACACTCTCAACTCACACACACAACAACTCACACACACACTCACACTCACACACACACACAACAACAACTCACACCACTCACTCACCACTCACACACCAACCACACACACACCACACTCACACACCACTCACACACACACCTGTTCCTCTCTGCTGTTGATGATCACCAGTCACGTCCTCTCTTCCTGACAGTAGCTCTGTCTGCTCTCTCCAGGTTTTATCCTCCGCAGTCAGAGACCGTAATAACACTTAGAGTCAAATTTAGTCCAACAATTAGACCTATTGGGCTGTGACAAATCACCACAACACAACAAAACATGTATGTTAATGATCACACTCACACATAAAATAATAACTATGTGAACTGCTTTCATTTAATGATACCATTTAACTTATTCTGATCAACATTTACTCACTCTGGTTACATACACGCACTCCCAGGATGGTCAGTAGGTCTCTCTCCTTTGTCAGGATGTTGTTATTGGTCTGTAACTGGTCTCTCTCTTCAGTCAGTCTGTTGTTACTGGTCTGTAACTGGTCTCTCTCTTCAGTCAGGATGTTGTTACTGGTCTGTAACTGGTCTCTCTCTTCAGTCAGTCTGTTGTTACTGGTCTGTAACTGGCCTCTCTCTTCAGTCAGTCTGTTGTTACTGGTCTGTAACTGGCCTCTCTCTTCAGTCAGTCTGTTGTTACTGGTCTGTAACTGGTCTCTCTCTTTAGTCAGGATGTTGTTACTGGTCTGTAACTGGCCTCTCTCTTCAGTCAGTCTGTTGTTACTGGTCTGTAACTGGTCTCTCTCTTCAGTCAGGATGTTGTTACTGGTCTGTAACTGGTCTCTCTCTTCAGTCAGTCTGTTGTTACTGGTCTGTAACTGGTCTCTCTCTTCAGTCAGGTTGTTGTTACTGGTCTGTAACTGGCCTCTCTCTTCAGTCAGGATGTTGTTACTGGTCTGTAACTGGTCTCTCTCTTCAGTCAGGTTGTTGTTACTGGTCTGTAACTGGCCTCTCTCTTCAGTCAGGTTGTTGTTACTGGTCTGTAACTGGTCTCTCTCTTCAGTCAGGTTGTTGTTACTGGTCTGTAACTGGCCTCTCTCTTCAGTCAGGTTGTTGTTACTGGTCTGTAACTTTTCTCTCTCTTCAGTCAGTATGTTGTTACTGGTCTGTAACTGGTCTCTCTCTTCAGTCAGGATGTTGTTACTGGTCTGTAACTGGTCTCTCTCTCTGGTCAGGTTGGCGTTACTGGTCTCTCGCTCTTCAGTGAGGTTGTTGTTACTGGTCTGTAACTGGTCTCTTTCTTCAGTCAGGATGTTGTTACTGGTCTGCAACTGGTCTCTCTCCATCATCAACAGCTCAAGCTTCTGCACATCTGAATTATCTGAAAGCAGTTGTCAGAGAAAACCATGTTCCTTGAATTAGTCCTTCCAGGTTGGAGGAATTGAGATATCTGCTGCTCTTGGCAGTGACCAAACATAAGGAATTGAAAATAGAAAGACACTCACGCACGATGAGACGCAGACAGACGTTGAGAGCAGCTTGTGTAGCACACAGCAGCCCAAAGCTCACCAAGACCAGCTTGTAAACGTTTCCCTCTGTGGAACCAACATTCACATGTAGGACAGCAGCTCACAAAACCATTTCCACTGCTCACTGCTGTTTATAGTGTCAAGAAGATGTATCAAGGAAAATGTGACATCTTCAAATCATCTTCCCATATTTTTCCAACACAGTCTCACAGACAATTGTAAAATAGCAACATTTTGGACCAACGTTGCTATGTTACAATTTCGGCTCCAAAATTGTAAAATGGTAACGTTCTGAGATTTTAGGGTTAGGGTTAGGGGAGGGGGAGGGGTTAGAAACGGAAAATCTCCGTAAACCACGCCCACCCCTGTAGAAACGTACGTTACCATTTTACAATTTTGGAGCCGAAATTGAACATTAGAACATTTTGTCCATTTTAACACGTTCACTGCCGTCGACGAGTTATCTCGTCAAAAAAAATCCAACGGTTGACTGCCATGGACGTGTTATCTCGTCAGAAAAAAAAAAAAAATTGACGGTGGGACGTGGATCAAACCCTTTTACATCTCCTATAAAAATATGGGAGCTATTGAATGTGTATAACCTATTTTACCGACCCACTAAGTGGCGACAGTGCTCTCCAGACTAGAGGAAGCCAAGCAAAAACAGCAGCATGAGGAAGCCATTCTCATGAAAATGGATTGGCGAAAACGCTTTCGCTTTCGCGCTGGGAGCTGGCGGTGGGGCATTCCAAAAATAGATTCTGGGTGCAACACACTTTGAAACACCAGCAGAAAGCCCAGAATCGCACGCAGCTTCATGCCAGCTGAGCTCACAACCGAAAACCCAGAAACGAACGAGCCCCATCCAGACTCGCCCGACGAGTGGCCGCCAGCAGCCAGGCAGCACAGACAGGCAGCAGAGCAGAGACTCGCCTCGCCTGTGACAAACGCTGCAAAGCCACCAGAGACACACCTACGGAGGGAGGAGTTTGAAGGAGAGGGGGGTGGGGGTGCTGTTATGGAGGAAATTACTGTTCAGAACTGTATTGTTTAGATGTCTGATGTCTCACTGATGCCAAAAATAAATGGTTAAAGTGACTGTTCTGCCTGTTCTATCGAATCACGCACGCACGCACGCACGCACGCACGCACGCACACACGCACACACACACACACACACACACAAACACAATACAGTATACACACTTGCCCAAGGGCACCCATAATCACAGGCACGTGAGGTGGTTCTAAAAATCCATTTATCTCAAAACTCTCTGAAAATCTCTGAAACCATGCTGTATTCAACTGCTAATGCCTACATAACAGAACATGATAAAAACTAACTCTTTTAGAGAGAGAAAGCACACATTCTATTAGTTCTTTTGAGTTATTTTGTGTTCACAAAGTCCTAGCAGAAAATAATCCTCGGCTCTTGACAGATGAGCCAGAATCATCAAAAAACCCCTTGGCAGAAGCTACCTACAGTATTGGAAAAACGGCTGGCAGTGAATGTGTTAAAGAAAAATACTTCAATCTGGTGCACTTTGAGAGCAAAATTAAGAGGTTATATCTATAAAGAACTACAGACATCATGTTAGATTAATATCCTCTTTACCACGCGATCTGGTAATTGTCAGCCCATTCAATCGTCGCTATCAGCGTCTTATCACTCCATTCATATCGGCCAGTAGGGCCCTACTGACCTGCTAGTAGGCGCAGAAGGTCGTTATCAGCGATTCGTTATCAGGAGAGGTTTCCGTTTTTGTATTTTAACGCATTTTGTTGCTTAATTCTAACGCTAAACCTAACCCTAACCCTCACCCTCACACTCACCCTAACCCAGGGATGTCAGAGATACGGCCCGCGGGCCAGATACGGCCCGCGGGCAGGTTTCATCCGGCCCGCGAGATGTTTTGGAATATTAAAAAAAATAAAATAATAATAAATAAATTGAATTATTATTATTATATTCGCACCCCATTATCATGAACTACGTGTGGCTAATAAGCAAGCTAAGAGTTCATTCATAAGTTAATTAACCTGCACTACAAGGAAGTATGTCAGTAGGTCATCAGGTGTAAACAAAGCCGCCATGATGCCATGCTGGAATTGAATCGCGCATTCGGCTACCTACCAAAAAACAAAGGAATCAACAAGATGCTGTCGAAAAAGAGAAAGGTTGACACGGAATGCAGGCAGTTTCAAGAGAAATGGAAAGAGCAGTATTTCTTTTGTGAAGTAAATGGGTAAATGAGTCGAATTGATTTTAGTAAAAAAAAAAATCCGGCCCCCATTAGTTCTCAGTTGAACAAATCCGGCCCTCTACCTAATATGAGTCTGACACCCCTGCCCTAACCCTAAGTTGTTTTATTTGCCTAAATATAAAGTTGTTTGATAACGGCCATTGAAACCTACTGAAACCTCCTAGCAGGTTTATCAGCGATAGGAATGGGGCTGATGACGAACCTACTGAATCTATGGGTGACAACAGTCAGATCGGGTGCACGTCTTTACTGTGTTGTTGCTTTACAATGATACAAAAAATAAATGTCTCCCCACATAATTTATATTCTGCATACGGGTCACATGGCAGAATACTGCTCAATTAAATACAATGGCCCATCTACACAAACATCACTTACAGGGGAGTTACTTACCCATTCACTTCAATAGAACTGTCCCCAAAGTCTAGCCCCAATCTAGCCCCAATGCAAAATGTGAACATTGTGGTGAGTTATGTCTCTTTCTTCTATAGCAGCGTTTCTCAACTGGTGGGTCGCGACCCAAAGGTGGGTCGCGGGGCCGTTTTGATTGGGTCGGGGACATTGGCCAAAAAAAAAAAAAAATCATATTTAATTTGAGTTAAATTCAGATTATTGAAACTGGATTAGCCTGACCAGTTTTACTTGTTTAACAAGCTGAAGCATATGCTCTGCCTGTAATTCAAGAGAAGTCTGCCTTTTCATTTCATATTTAATTTTAGTTCAATTCAGATGATTGAAACTGGATTAGCATGGCCCCAGTTTAATTAAAAGTTATGACCAGTTTAACTAAAAAGCATATAGCCTGCCTCAGGGGCGGAGCGACCCTATCAGCCCAGAGGGGGCGAAGCTCTTAGGGGGGCCCCATCAATTTTTTTTTTTTTTTTTTTTTTTTTTTTTTTTTTGAAGGCCAGGCCAGGCCGCAGGGCCGGTTCCAGAACAAGATGACTAGGGGTGCATCCTAGATAGGAAGGGGTGCAGATGCCCGGCCGAAGGCCGGGCCCACTCGGGTGGCCGGCCGCCGAAAAATTTGACATGTTATTTTACTAAAAATAATGCATTTGACCATCATTTCAAATAGAATGATACCACCCAAGCAAGAATATTTCAAGTGTTTCAAGTGCTTTACTGAAATATTTGGACCATATAATGATAATACAATTATCTCAACCTTAAAAGGTTACATATAGGTGCCAAAAAGCCATAAAATCACATCAAAGAACAAAGAAAAACAACAACTATAATTCAAGTTTAAACAGTAAGTGTGCAGCTGTAGCATTTATACATTTTTTTACTTTTCAACTGAGCATGCAGACAAATAAGGGTGCAATGCATGCTTTTGCACCCCCGTAGAACCGGGCCTGCCAGGCCGCGAAGAAAAATGTGCCTTTTTTGCATGTTTGAATCGGTTTTAGCCATATTTAGTGGAATATCTCATTTTAAACACACCAATGTTATTGTCTATTGATTGAATTCCTCTCAGACTCACACCACTGACTTTATTAAATAAAGTCATTTTAAGTCACAACTGTAAAATAGCTGATAGCCCCTATATCCGAAAACACAATTTGTCACTCACTGAGCCAAGTAATATTATGTCCAAGAAAGACTACAGTGAAGCCACTTTACAGACAAGCTTGTTCTGAAGAAGAAAAATAAAAACACAGGTTGCCAGCCAGGTGGCCTGGCCTGCAACAAAAGAAAAGAAAAAAAAAAAAAAAAATATTATTATTATTATTATTTTTTTGATGGGCCCCCCTGACGAGTGGGCCCGTGGCGGCCGCACCCTCTGCCCCGGCGTACGCTCCTCCGCTACTGGCCTGCCTGTGATTCCTTTTTATTTCATATTAGTTAAATTCAGACTATTGAAACTGGATTAGCATGACCAGGTTAACTTGTTTTATTATTATTATTATTATTATTATTATTATTATTATTATTATTATTATTATTATTATTATTATTATTATTATTATTAACTTGTTTAAAAACATATAGGCATGTAATTCAAGATAAGTCTGCCTTTTATTTCACATTTCATAGAGTTCAAATAAGACTTTCTGAGCATGACTTTACTTACTTTACTTTACTTTATTTCATTTGGCAGACGCTTTTATCCAAAGCGACTTACATCACATTTCAATACAATTCATTCAGAGAAATACAAACAATGAAAACATAACTAAAACCATATATAATCAATAAGGTTTAACCGATTCCGGAGGGACCCAGGTGTAGCCCGAAAAGGTAAGTTTTTAGTCTCCGGCGAAAAATCGGCAGTGTCTCGGCCAGCATGACGAAGGGGGGAAGTTCATTCCACCATTGCCGAGCCATGGAGGAGAACAGTCTTGAACGAGACAAGCGTTCCCCGGGGCCACGTAGCGATGGAGGGGCGAGGCGAGCCGTGCAGGTGGAGGAGCGGAGGGAACGGTGGGATGATTGGAAGCTGACCAGGGATTGTAAGTAGAGCGGGGCTGACCGGTGAACTGCACGGTAGGTCAGTACCAGGGTCTTGAATTTGATACGGGCCAAGATGGGGAGCCAGTGAAGGTCACGGAAAAGGGGAGTGACATGGGAGAATTTAGGTAAGTTGAACACCAGACGGGCAGCAGAATTTAGAATGAGTTGGAGGGGTTGGATGGCCGAGGCAGGTAGGCCCGCCAATAGGACATTACAGTAGTCAAGGCGGGACAGGACGAGTGCCTGGATCAGGAGCTGAGCTGCCTCCCTAGTGAGGAATGGACGGATCTTTCTAATATTATACAGTAAAAACCTACAGGAGCGGGCGGTTGCTGAGATGAAGGCTGAGTTGGATAGCTGGTTATCTAAAGTTACACCAAGGTTCTTAACAGTATTTGACGGTAGTATAATGATGTTGTCGATAGTGATGGAGAGGTCAGAGAGGGGACAATCTTTCCCAGGGAGGAAGAGGAGCTCGGTTTTGTTGAGGTTAAGTTTAAGATGATGGGCAGTCATCCGGGAGACAATGTCCTTAAGGCAGGCGGCGAGACGTGACTGCATTAGGGTGTCGGAAGGGGGAAAAGAGAGGAAAAGTTGAGTGTCATCTGCATAGCTGTGGTAGGAGAAACCGTGGGAAGTGATTATGTGACCAAGGGACCTAACATATAGAAGGAACAGGAAGGGGCCGAGGACAGATCCCTGGGGGACACCCGTGTTCAGAGTGCAAGTTTTAGAGAGGGACCCACGCCAGAGAACCTGATAAGTGCGATTGGAGAGATAGGAGGTGAACCATGAGAGTGCAGAACCAGAAATACCGAGATCAGTGAGAGTGGAGAGAAGGATGTGATGATTAACCGTGTCAAAAGCAGCAGAAAGGTCAAGAAGGACAAGGACAGAGGAGAGGGAGGAGGCTTTGGCTGTGTGGAGGGCATGGGTGACTGAGAGGAGGGCTGTTTCCGTGGAGTGAGCGGGCTTAAATCCAGATTGTAAGGGGTCCAGGAGGTTGTTTTGAGTGAGGTGGAGAGAGAGTTGTTGACATACTGCACGTTCTAGGGTTTTTGAGATGAAGGGGAGGAGAGAGACAGGG
>NW_028150211.1:0-13660 GCF_964638095.1 Poromitra crassiceps | reverse complement strand
TACAACTGTGCTTAGTAAACAAGAGTAATGATTCATCCTAGTTACATTTCTGGGCTCTGAACTTGATGTCAGGCCTTGTAACAGGGCATTAGATTGAGACACTGCTATAGTTACTCTGTTTACATCTGTGCTTAGTAAACAAGAGTACATCCTAGTTACTTTTCTGGGCTCTAAACTAGGTGTTAGGCCTTGTAACAGGGTATAAAATAAAGTATAATTGGAGATGCAAAAGAACTTAGGTCATAGGAGAGGTTTATAGTTCCATCTAGTGGTTGAGAAAAGGCCTAACATGGCTTTAGGGTGTATTGGGATCCAGGCAGGGCTTATTCTGCATGCCAGACATGTCCTAATGTTATGCAGTTAATAAATAGGCATCAAACTGTGGGGTCCTGGTTTTGACCTCCACAGAAAGGTCACAGTGTGACCTCTGCCAGACATGACTGTGCAATGCAGTAAGTTGGCATCAAAGGTCATATTATGACCTGTAGGTGAGGGTCTTTAATGTTTTAGGTTTCTTTTGTGCCATTTGGCCTTATAATTACATCCACTGCAAATTTTCACTCAGAAGTAGGGAGACGGCCATGGGAGATATGAAACAGGGGCCTGGCCACTCGGTACAAAGTTAGGACCTGGCTGGTTAGGTGTGGGGGGAAGGTTTTTGCAGCTGAAGCTAAAGGCCTCGGCTGCGAGTGCACGCTCTCGACAACAATGCCCTGAGTGTCCCATAAACCAGGTCCCTGCTCCCTATACATCCCAGGACGGCAACCTGTTACTGAGATGAAGTGAATAAATGGCTCCCCTATCAGCAATACAGCCTACCATCGAAAGACATTTCAATGTCTTCCACGCATGCATAGGCATAATGCGATTTGTGACTGTGGTATATACCATAAAGTCATGCCCTCTAAGAAACAATCTTAAATTCTTATAGCCTATATTTGGCTGTTTCTTAATTAAGGCCTCTAATTTAAGTTAGGCTTATGAGTACGCCACTTCTGAGTAAGTCTTTTGACTAGACAGACTGGTCTAGTTTGTTGGCCTCCTAGAGATGTGCCATGGTCAGCATAGATGTCCAGGAAGGCTTCATCACTGACAGACACCAATTAAGTTGCAGACCTTTATAGGGCCTTGCTGCTTGTGGGGGTCCAGTTTCTCCCACACATTTCCAGTCTCTGGCTATGTGCTACAGAGCTGTCACATTCAAACTGATCAGTTGATTCAGTTTATTAATCTCTAGGGGCGTGTCATGGTCAATGTAGATGTCCATAGGGCTTACATCTCTGACAGATGACACTGTGGCTATTGTACTCTCTATCCTTTTTAGTCAGCTGGTTCTATGTATGTGTGGGGTGTCATGTTGTCCGCAGTTGTTACCCTCTATGTTAATTCCATAGATTGATCATGTAGATTTACATATTTCTTCAATACTACTCAAGCAGACTTACATATGCTACTTGATTGTGGGGACATCGTCTCTCTCACAAATGATTTCTTATGGATGACTTTCAGGAATTATATCATAGGAGAATGGCACCTCATTCATCATATTACCCCTTCATTGGTCCCGCAGGACCTTCCAATTTTATTCCAAATTTTAGTATTATTCTTGCCAAGGCTCCCTGATAGGTGCCTGGCTAACACTGGGAGGCCTTCTGCAGTGGATGTGGCACTGGGCACATACTTGGGCTTCTAGTATACACCCTGGGCGGGTGTGAAGCTACCCCAAATCCCAGGTGTGCAACAGGTCTGTCCCTGTTCCTAGACATGTCCTTACATATCCCTGTGTGTTTGACTGTGGGCCTGTGCCACGGGACAAATTCACCGTGTGGGTCAATCTCCCTGCATCAGGCGAATAACTCAAATCACACTGCCCAGGCGGTTTGATGCCATGTGAATGACTGCTATTGTATTTAAGACAGTCAGGTGTCTCTTCATAGAGACGTCTTAATAAGACAGATAATTGCCAACTTGGTTTTTTCCAAAGTAATTGTTCTTCATGGCACGCTAGCGTTAACTAGCTGTTCATCATGGCACGTTTACATTGAATCAGATGTTTACCAGGTTGGCCTTTTCAAAGTGGCTGTTCTACATGGCACGCTAACATCAACTAGCTGTTCATCATGGAACGCTGACATTGAATTTCTCTCTGCTTATTTATTGCCGCAGTGTGTTTTCTTTCTGCTCTGCTCTTTGTCTTGGTCCGCGTGCCTTTGCTTAACGCGGTTTTTCAAAGTAGCTGTTCTGCATGGCACGCTAGTGTTGAATAGCTGTTCATCATGGTAACGCTGACATTGAATCTCTCTCTGCTTATTTATTGCCGCAGTGTGTTTTCTTTCTGCTCTGCTCTTGGTCTTGGTCCGCGTGTCTTTGCTTAACGCGTGAAAAAGAACTTAGGTCGTAGAAGTCGTCAACTATAATTTAACACGACGCGTTTCGATCATTCAGATCTCATCAGGTGTTCTCCAGTTGACTTTGTGGTCAAAAACAGTGTTTCAATGGGTCTTCAATGAAGCTTTGGTGAAAAAAGAGCTTTGGCAGCGATGCGGTCTGATTGACTTTCTCCAGCACAATGAGCTCATCGCAGAGCGAGCCGCTTCACTGGCAGGAGGGGCGTGGCTACGCTCCCACTCCAGAGAAAGTATTTTATTTTACACCTGTGCATAGCACTTTCTCCTACTATTAACCTCTCATAAAAATTTCAGATTAGAAATTAAATTACTTTGAATAAAAGTAAGTAGGAAACAAAAAGGATTGGTTCGAAAATTCCATTCCTTTCACCTTTGGTGGCTGTTTCAAAATAGGGGTGTCTTTTTGCAAGGTCGGTAGCCTGCAAAACCGCCTCTTCCAAATATTGCACATCCCTGTGTGTTTGACTGTAGGCCTGTGCCACAGGACAAATTCACTGTGTGGGTCAATCCCCTTGCATCAGGTAAGAAGTTCAAATCACACTACCACAAGTACCACATCCTGGCATTTATTGGCCTTGTAAATTAAGGCATGCTATCACAATTTATCTTGCCTCCAGTCCAAATTGATCTATATTATATGTTCATACCAATTAATTGTGGTTAGGCCAGGGTGACACCTTCCTTTAGGGGTAAACTTGGTTAAGTTTAGGGCCCAGATCGAATTTAGACATGAATTGGAGGGGTTAAGGTGTGTATTTATAATAGGATGGGTTTAGTTAACTGAATTGTTCTTGGTTAAATTTAGCACTAAGGTGGCTTGGTTAAGTTTAGGCATTTTAATGGGCTTGGTTAGGTTGTGGTTTAAGGGATGGGCAGTGGCTATGTCAGTACAAGGTGCCAGGTTAGGCTCAGGTACCTGTCTGACATGCCCAAGCAGTGTCTTTAGGTTTAGGTATGGCCTTCAAAGTGCTTGCCTTGGGCTTGAGCACTGTTGTGGCTGCTCTGTTTACAACTGTGCTTAGTAAACAAGAGTAATGATTCATCCTAGTTACATTTCTGGGCTCTGAACTTGATGTCAGGCCTTGTAACAGGGCATTAGATTGAGACACTGCTATAGTTACTCTGTTTACATCTGTGCTTAGTAAACAAGAGTACATCCTAGTTACTTTTCTGGGCTCTAAACTAGGTGTTAGGCCTTGTAACAGGGTATAAAATAAAGTATAATTGGAGATGCAAAAGAACTTAGGTCATAGGAGAGGTTTATAGTTCCATCTAGTGGTTGAGAAAAGGCCTAACATGGCTTTAGGGTGTATTGGGATCCAGGCAGGGCTTATTCTGCATGCCAGACATGTCCTAATGTTATGCAGTTAATAAATAGGCATCAAACTGTGGGGTCCTGGTTTTGACCTCCACAGAAAGGTCACAGTGTGACCTCTGCCAGACATGACTGTGCAATGCAGTAAGTTGGCATCAAAGGTCATATTATGACCTGTAGGTGAGGGTCTTTAATGTTTTAGGTTTCTTTTGTGCCATTTGGCCTTATAATTACATCCACTGCAAATTTTCACTCAGAAGTAGGGAGACGGCCATGGGAGATATGAAACAGGGGCCTGGCCACTCGGTACAAAGTTAGGACCTGGCTGGTTAGGTGTGGGGGGAAGGTTTTTGCAGCTGAAGCTAAAGGCCTCGGCTGCGAGTGCACGCTCTCGACAACAATGCCCTGAGTGTCCCATAAACCAGGTCCCTGCTCCCTATACATCCCAGGACGGCAACCTGTTACTGAGATGAAGTGAATAAATGGCTCCCCTATCAGCAATACAGCCTACCATCGAAAGACATTTCAATGTCTTCCACGCATGCATAGGCATAATGCGATTTGTGACTGTGGTATATACCATAAAGTCATGCCCTCTAAGAAACAATCTTAAATTCTTATAGCCTATATTTGGCTGTTTCTTAATTAAGGCCTCTAATTTAAGTTAGGCTTATGAGTACGCCACTTCTGAGTAAGTCTTTTGACTAGACAGACTGGTCTAGTTTGTTGGCCTCCTAGAGATGTGCCATGGTCAGCATAGATGTCCAGGAAGGCTTCATCACTGACAGACACCAATTAAGTTGCAGACCTTTATAGGGCCTTGCTGCTTGTGGGGGTCCAGTTTCTCCCACACATTTCCAGTCTCTGGCTATGTGCTACAGAGCTGTCACATTCAAACTGATCAGTTGATTCAGTTTATTAATCTCTAGGGGCGTGTCATGGTCAATGTAGATGTCCATAGGGCTTACATCTCTGACAGATGACACTGTGGCTATTGTACTCTCTATCCTTTTTAGTCAGCTGGTTCTATGTATGTGTGGGGTGTCATGTTGTCCGCAGTTGTTACCCTCTATGTTAATTCCATAGATTGATCATGTAGATTTACATATTTCTTCAATACTACTCAAGCAGACTTACATATGCTACTTGATTGTGGGGACATCGTCTCTCTCACAAATGATTTCTTATGGATGACTTTCAGGAATTATATCATAGGAGAATGGCACCTCATTCATCATATTACCCCTTCATTGGTCCCGCAGGACCTTCCAATTTTATTCCAAATTTTAGTATTATTCTTGCCAAGGCTCCCTGATAGGTGCCTGGCTAACACTGGGAGGCCTTCTGCAGTGGATGTGGCACTGGGCACATACTTGGGCTTCTAGTATACACCCTGGGCGGGTGTGAAGCTACCCCAAATCCCAGGTGTGCAACAGGTCTGTCCCTGTTCCTAGACATGTCCTTACATATCCCTGTGTGTTTGACTGTGGGCCTGTGCCACGGGACAAATTCACCGTGTGGGTCAATCTCCCTGCATCAGGCGAATAACTCAAATCACACTGCCCAGGCGGTTTGATGCCATGTGAATGACTGCTATTGTATTTAAGACAGTCAGGTGTCTCTTCATAGAGACGTCTTAATAAGACAGATAATTGCCAACTTGGTTTTTTCCAAAGTAATTGTTCTTCATGGCACGCTAGCGTTAACTAGCTGTTCATCATGGCACGTTTACATTGAATCAGATGTTTACCAGGTTGGCCTTTTCAAAGTGGCTGTTCTACATGGCACGCTAACATCAACTAGCTGTTCATCATGGAACGCTGACATTGAATTTCTCTCTGCTTATTTATTGCCGCAGTGTGTTTTCTTTCTGCTCTGCTCTTTGTCTTGGTCCGCGTGCCTTTGCTTAACGCGGTTTTTCAAAGTAGCTGTTCTGCATGGCACGCTAGTGTTGAATAGCTGTTCATCATGGTAACGCTGACATTGAATCTCTCTCTGCTTATTTATTGCCGCAGTGTGTTTTCTTTCTGCTCTGCTCTTGGTCTTGGTCCGCGTGTCTTTGCTTAACGCGTGAAAAAGAACTTAGGTCGTAGAAGTCGTCAACTATAATTTAACACGACGCGTTTCGATCATTCAGATCTCATCAGGTGTTCTCCAGTTGACTTTGTGGTCAAAAACAGTGTTTCAATGGGTCTTCAATGAAGCTTTGGTGAAAAAAGAGCTTTGGCAGCGATGCGGTCTGATTGACTTTCTCCAGCACAATGAGCTCATCGCAGAGCGAGCCGCTTCACTGGCAGGAGGGGCGTGGCTACGCTCCCACTCCAGAGAAAGTATTTTATTTTACACCTGTGCATAGCACTTTCTCCTACTATTAACCTCTCATAAAAATTTCAGATTAGAAATTAAATTACTTTGAATAAAAGTAAGTAGGAAACAAAAAGGATTGGTTCGAAAATTCCATTCCTTTCACCTTTGGTGGCTGTTTCAAAATAGGGGTGTCTTTTTGCAAGGTCGGTAGCCTGCAAAACCGCCTCTTCCAAATATTGCACATCCCTGTGTGTTTGACTGTAGGCCTGTGCCACAGGACAAATTCACTGTGTGGGTCAATCCCCTTGCATCAGGTAAGAAGTTCAAATCACACTACCACAAGTACCACATCCTGGCATTTATTGGCCTTGTAAATTAAGGCATGCTATCACAATTTATCTTGCCTCCAGTCCAAATTGATCTATATTATATGTTCATACCAATTAATTGTGGTTAGGCCAGGGTGACACCTTCCTTTAGGGGTAAACTTGGTTAAGTTTAGGGCCCAGATCGAATTTAGACATGAATTGGAGGGGTTAA
The DNA here is from genome assembly GCF_964638095.1 of Poromitra crassiceps. Lineage (NCBI taxonomy): Eukaryota > Metazoa > Chordata > Actinopteri > Beryciformes > Melamphaidae > Poromitra > Poromitra crassiceps. Next base: position 7,090 of record NW_028150211.1, on the reverse strand, counting down.
GGTGTGTATTTATAATAGGATGGGTTTAGTTAACTGAATTGTTCTTGGTTAAATTTAGCACTAAGGTGGCTTGGTTAAGTTTAGGCATTTTAATGGGCTTGGTTAGGTTGTGGTTTAAGGGATGGGCAGTGGCTATGTCAGTACAAGGTGCCAGGTTAGGCTCAGGTACCTGTCTGACATGCCCAAGCAGTGTCTTTAGGTTTAGGTATGGCCTTCAAAGTGCTTGCCTTGGGCTTGAGCACTGTTGTGGCTGCTCTGTTTACAACTGTGCTTAGTAAACAAGAGTAATGATTCATCCTAGTTACATTTCTGGGCTCTGAACTTGATGTCAGGCCTTGTAACAGGGCATTAGATTGAGACACTGCTATAGTTACTCTGTTTACATCTGTGCTTAGTAAACAAGAGTACATCCTAGTTACTTTTCTGGGCTCTAAACTAGGTGTTAGGCCTTGTAACAGGGTATAAAATAAAGTATAATTGGAGATGCAAAAGAACTTAGGTCATAGGAGAGGTTTATAGTTCCATCTAGTGGTTGAGAAAAGGCCTAACATGGCTTTAGGGTGTATTGGGATCCAGGCAGGGCTTATTCTGCATGCCAGACATGTCCTAATGTTATGCAGTTAATAAATAGGCATCAAACTGTGGGGTCCTGGTTTTGACCTCCACAGAAAGGTCACAGTGTGACCTCTGCCAGACATGACTGTGCAATGCAGTAAGTTGGCATCAAAGGTCATATTATGACCTGTAGGTGAGGGTCTTTAATGTTTTAGGTTTCTTTTGTGCCATTTGGCCTTATAATTACATCCACTGCAAATTTTCACTCAGAAGTAGGGAGACGGCCATGGGAGATATGAAACAGGGGCCTGGCCACTCGGTACAAAGTTAGGACCTGGCTGGTTAGGTGTGGGGGGAAGGTTTTTGCAGCTGAAGCTAAAGGCCTCGGCTGCGAGTGCACGCTCTCGACAACAATGCCCTGAGTGTCCCATAAACCAGGTCCCTGCTCCCTATACATCCCAGGACGGCAACCTGTTACTGAGATGAAGTGAATAAATGGCTCCCCTATCAGCAATACAGCCTACCATCGAAAGACATTTCAATGTCTTCCACGCATGCATAGGCATAATGCGATTTGTGACTGTGGTATATACCATAAAGTCATGCCCTCTAAGAAACAATCTTAAATTCTTATAGCCTATATTTGGCTGTTTCTTAATTAAGGCCTCTAATTTAAGTTAGGCTTATGAGTACGCCACTTCTGAGTAAGTCTTTTGACTAGACAGACTGGTCTAGTTTGTTGGCCTCCTAGAGATGTGCCATGGTCAGCATAGATGTCCAGGAAGGCTTCATCACTGACAGACACCAATTAAGTTGCAGACCTTTATAGGGCCTTGCTGCTTGTGGGGGTCCAGTTTCTCCCACACATTTCCAGTCTCTGGCTATGTGCTACAGAGCTGTCACATTCAAACTGATCAGTTGATTCAGTTTATTAATCTCTAGGGGCGTGTCATGGTCAATGTAGATGTCCATAGGGCTTACATCTCTGACAGATGACACTGTGGCTATTGTACTCTCTATCCTTTTTAGTCAGCTGGTTCTATGTATGTGTGGGGTGTCATGTTGTCCGCAGTTGTTACCCTCTATGTTAATTCCATAGATTGATCATGTAGATTTACATATTTCTTCAATACTACTCAAGCAGACTTACATATGCTACTTGATTGTGGGGACATCGTCTCTCTCACAAATGATTTCTTATGGATGACTTTCAGGAATTATATCATAGGAGAATGGCACCTCATTCATCATATTACCCCTTCATTGGTCCCGCAGGACCTTCCAATTTTATTCCAAATTTTAGTATTATTCTTGCCAAGGCTCCCTGATAGGTGCCTGGCTAACACTGGGAGGCCTTCTGCAGTGGATGTGGCACTGGGCACATACTTGGGCTTCTAGTATACACCCTGGGCGGGTGTGAAGCTACCCCAAATCCCAGGTGTGCAACAGGTCTGTCCCTGTTCCTAGACATGTCCTTACATATCCCTGTGTGTTTGACTGTGGGCCTGTGCCACGGGACAAATTCACCGTGTGGGTCAATCTCCCTGCATCAGGCGAATAACTCAAATCACACTGCCCAGGCGGTTTGATGCCATGTGAATGACTGCTATTGTATTTAAGACAGTCAGGTGTCTCTTCATAGAGACGTCTTAATAAGACAGATAATTGCCAACTTGGTTTTTTCCAAAGTAATTGTTCTTCATGGCACGCTAGCGTTAACTAGCTGTTCATCATGGCACGTTTACATTGAATCAGATGTTTACCAGGTTGGCCTTTTCAAAGTGGCTGTTCTACATGGCACGCTAACATCAACTAGCTGTTCATCATGGAACGCTGACATTGAATTTCTCTCTGCTTATTTATTGCCGCAGTGTGTTTTCTTTCTGCTCTGCTCTTTGTCTTGGTCCGCGTGCCTTTGCTTAACGCGGTTTTTCAAAGTAGCTGTTCTGCATGGCACGCTAGTGTTGAATAGCTGTTCATCATGGTAACGCTGACATTGAATCTCTCTCTGCTTATTTATTGCCGCAGTGTGTTTTCTTTCTGCTCTGCTCTTGGTCTTGGTCCGCGTGTCTTTGCTTAACGCGTGAAAAAGAACTTAGGTCGTAGAAGTCGTCAACTATAATTTAACACGACGCGTTTCGATCATTCAGATCTCATCAGGTGTTCTCCAGTTGACTTTGTGGTCAAAAACAGTGTTTCAATGGGTCTTCAATGAAGCTTTGGTGAAAAAAGAGCTTTGGCAGCGATGCGGTCTGATTGACTTTCTCCAGCACAATGAGCTCATCGCAGAGCGAGCCGCTTCACTGGCAGGAGGGGCGTGGCTACGCTCCCACTCCAGAGAAAGTATTTTATTTTACACCTGTGCATAGCACTTTCTCCTACTATTAACCTCTCATAAAAATTTCAGATTAGAAATTAAATTACTTTGAATAAAAGTAAGTAGGAAACAAAAAGGATTGGTTCGAAAATTCCATTCCTTTCACCTTTGGTGGCTGTTTCAAAATAGGGGTGTCTTTTTGCAAGGTCGGTAGCCTGCAAAACCGCCTCTTCCAAATATTGCACATCCCTGTGTGTTTGACTGTAGGCCTGTGCCACAGGACAAATTCACTGTGTGGGTCAATCCCCTTGCATCAGGTAAGAAGTTCAAATCACACTACCACAAGTACCACATCCTGGCATTTATTGGCCTTGTAAATTAAGGCATGCTATCACAATTTATCTTGCCTCCAGTCCAAATTGATCTATATTATATGTTCATACCAATTAATTGTGGTTAGGCCAGGGTGACACCTTCCTTTAGGGGTAAACTTGGTTAAGTTTAGGGCCCAGATCGAATTTAGACATGAATTGGAGGGGTTAAGGTGTGTATTTATAATAGGATGGGTTTAGTTAACTGAATTGTTCTTGGTTAAATTTAGCACTAAGGTGGCTTGGTTAAGTTTAGGCATTTTAATGGGCTTGGTTAGGTTGTGGTTTAAGGGATGGGCAGTGGCTATGTCAGTACAAGGTGCCAGGTTAGGCTCAGGTACCTGTCTGACATGCCCAAGCAGTGTCTTTAGGTTTAGGTATGGCCTTCAAAGTGCTTGCCTTGGGCTTGAGCACTGTTGTGGCTGCTCTGTTTACAACTGTGCTTAGTAAACAAGAGTAATGATTCATCCTAGTTACATTTCTGGGCTCTGAACTTGATGTCAGGCCTTGTAACAGGGCATTAGATTGAGACACTGCTATAGTTACTCTGTTTACATCTGTGCTTAGTAAACAAGAGTACATCCTAGTTACTTTTCTGGGCTCTAAACTAGGTGTTAGGCCTTGTAACAGGGTATAAAATAAAGTATAATTGGAGATGCAAAAGAACTTAGGTCATAGGAGAGGTTTATAGTTCCATCTAGTGGTTGAGAAAAGGCCTAACATGGCTTTAGGGTGTATTGGGATCCAGGCAGGGCTTATTCTGCATGCCAGACATGTCCTAATGTTATGCAGTTAATAAATAGGCATCAAACTGTGGGGTCCTGGTTTTGACCTCCACAGAAAGGTCACAGTGTGACCTCTGCCAGACATGACTGTGCAATGCAGTAAGTTGGCATCAAAGGTCATATTATGACCTGTAGGTGAGGGTCTTTAATGTTTTAGGTTTCTTTTGTGCCATTTGGCCTTATAATTACATCCACTGCAAATTTTCACTCAGAAGTAGGGAGACGGCCATGGGAGATATGAAACAGGGGCCTGGCCACTCGGTACAAAGTTAGGACCTGGCTGGTTAGGTGTGGGGGGAAGGTTTTTGCAGCTGAAGCTAAAGGCCTCGGCTGCGAGTGCACGCTCTCGACAACAATGCCCTGAGTGTCCCATAAACCAGGTCCCTGCTCCCTATACATCCCAGGACGGCAACCTGTTACTGAGATGAAGTGAATAAATGGCTCCCCTATCAGCAATACAGCCTACCATCGAAAGACATTTCAATGTCTTCCACGCATGCATAGGCATAATGCGATTTGTGACTGTGGTATATACCATAAAGTCATGCCCTCTAAGAAACAATCTTAAATTCTTATAGCCTATATTTGGCTGTTTCTTAATTAAGGCCTCTAATTTAAGTTAGGCTTATGAGTACGCCACTTCTGAGTAAGTCTTTTGACTAGACAGACTGGTCTAGTTTGTTGGCCTCCTAGAGATGTGCCATGGTCAGCATAGATGTCCAGGAAGGCTTCATCACTGACAGACACCAATTAAGTTGCAGACCTTTATAGGGCCTTGCTGCTTGTGGGGGTCCAGTTTCTCCCACACATTTCCAGTCTCTGGCTATGTGCTACAGAGCTGTCACATTCAAACTGATCAGTTGATTCAGTTTATTAATCTCTAGGGGCGTGTCATGGTCAATGTAGATGTCCATAGGGCTTACATCTCTGACAGATGACACTGTGGCTATTGTACTCTCTATCCTTTTTAGTCAGCTGGTTCTATGTATGTGTGGGGTGTCATGTTGTCCGCAGTTGTTACCCTCTATGTTAATTCCATAGATTGATCATGTAGATTTACATATTTCTTCAATACTACTCAAGCAGACTTACATATGCTACTTGATTGTGGGGACATCGTCTCTCTCACAAATGATTTCTTATGGATGACTTTCAGGAATTATATCATAGGAGAATGGCACCTCATTCATCATATTACCCCTTCATTGGTCCCGCAGGACCTTCCAATTTTATTCCAAATTTTAGTATTATTCTTGCCAAGGCTCCCTGATAGGTGCCTGGCTAACACTGGGAGGCCTTCTGCAGTGGATGTGGCACTGGGCACATACTTGGGCTTCTAGTATACACCCTGGGCGGGTGTGAAGCTACCCCAAATCCCAGGTGTGCAACAGGTCTGTCCCTGTTCCTAGACATGTCCTTACATATCCCTGTGTGTTTGACTGTGGGCCTGTGCCACGGGACAAATTCACCGTGTGGGTCAATCTCCCTGCATCAGGCGAATAACTCAAATCACACTGCCCAGGCGGTTTGATGCCATGTGAATGACTGCTATTGTATTTAAGACAGTCAGGTGTCTCTTCATAGAGACGTCTTAATAAGACAGATAATTGCCAACTTGGTTTTTTCCAAAGTAATTGTTCTTCATGGCACGCTAGCGTTAACTAGCTGTTCATCATGGCACGTTTACATTGAATCAGATGTTTACCAGGTTGGCCTTTTCAAAGTGGCTGTTCTACATGGCACGCTAACATCAACTAGCTGTTCATCATGGAACGCTGACATTGAATTTCTCTCTGCTTATTTATTGCCGCAGTGTGTTTTCTTTCTGCTCTGCTCTTTGTCTTGGTCCGCGTGCCTTTGCTTAACGCGGTTTTTCAAAGTAGCTGTTCTGCATGGCACGCTAGTGTTGAATAGCTGTTCATCATGGTAACGCTGACATTGAATCTCTCTCTGCTTATTTATTGCCGCAGTGTGTTTTCTTTCTGCTCTGCTCTTGGTCTTGGTCCGCGTGTCTTTGCTTAACGCGTGAAAAAGAACTTAGGTCGTAGAAGTCGTCAACTATAATTTAACACGACGCGTTTCGATCATTCAGATCTCATCAGGTGTTCTCCAGTTGACTTTGTGGTCAAAAACAGTGTTTCAATGGGTCTTCAATGAAGCTTTGGTGAAAAAAGAGCTTTGGCAGCGATGCGGTCTGATTGACTTTCTCCAGCACAATGAGCTCATCGCAGAGCGAGCCGCTTCACTGGCAGGAGGGGCGTGGCTACGCTCCCACTCCAGAGAAAGTATTTTATTTTACACCTGTGCATAGCACTTTCTCCTACTATTAACCTCTCATAAAAATTTCAGATTAGAAATTAAATTACTTTGAATAAAAGTAAGTAGGAAACAAAAAGGATTGGTTCGAAAATTCCATTCCTTTCACCTTTGGTGGCTGTTTCAAAATAGGGGTGTCTTTTTGCAAGGTCGGTAGCCTGCAAAACCGCCTCTTCCAAATATTGCACATCCCTGTGTGTTTGACTGTAGGCCTGTGCCACAGGACAAATTCACTGTGTGGGTCAATCCCCTTGCATCAGGTAAGAAGTTCAAATCACACTACCACAAGTACCACATCCTGGCATTTATTGGCCTTGTAAATTAAGGCATGCTATCACAATTTATCTTGCCTCCAGTCCAAATTGATCTATATTATATGTTCATACCAATTAATTGTGGTTAGGCCAGGGTGACACCTTCCTTTAGGGGTAAACTTGGTTAAGTTTAGGGCCCAGATCGAATTTAGACATGAATTGGAGGGGTTAAGGTGTGTATTTATAATAGGATGGGTTTAGTTAACTGAATTGTTCTTGGTTAAATTTAGCACTAAGGTGGCTTGGTTAAGTTTAGGCATTTTAATGGGCTTGGTTAGGTTGTGGTTTAAGGGATGGGCAGTGGCTATGTCAGTACAAGGTGCCAGGTTAGGCTCAGGTACCTGTCTGACATGCCCAAGCAGTGTCTTTAGGTTTAGGTATGGCCTTCAAAGTGCTTGCCTTGGGCTTGAGCACTGTTGTGGCTGCTCTGTT
>NW_028150212.1:0-13751 GCF_964638095.1 Poromitra crassiceps | reverse complement strand
ATAAAGAACACTCAAAGATTGCCACGGAAATATGACAGGGACTTAAGTCCCAAGTATACACCTCGGCAAAGTGTAGAAAAAGTCTGCTCCTCAAAAGGGGGTAAAAAAAAAGAAGAAGAAATTCTTTAGCACAACAGAGGAGCTGTTTTGCAATGCATGCGCGGCACCACTGGGCCCATGGGGCCAACTAGGAGGCTGCTTCTCAGCTAACAAGTCTCCTCTGTATCATTTGATCATTTAAATTATTATGCCAGGAATCCTCTGGAGGCGCCCCGGCACTCCACATCACAGGGCTGTTTTAATCTTCTCCTCGCCTCTCTTCCCCTCCCCAAAAGTTCACCGGCTCAGAGAGAGAGAGCTGCTCCTGTTGTGGTACCTGCCTGCCCCACACCAAAGCAGGCCACTCCTGGTGCCAACGCACAGAGGGGGGCTCAGGGGAGCTCCACGACAAGGGGGGGGAGGGAAGATGTATCGCTGAACGCACGCACACACATACTGTACACACACACACGCACACACTCTCACGTGCACGCTCACACACACACTGGCGTGCACGCTCACACACACACACACACACACACACTGGCGTGCACGCTCTCTCTCACACACACACACACACACGCACACACTCTCACGTGCACGCTCACACACACTGATGTGCACACTCACCCATGCTCACACACACACTGGCGTGCATGCTCACACACACACACACACGCACACACACACACACACACACACTCTCACGTGCACGCTCACACACACTGGTGTGCACACTCACCCACGCTCACACACACACACTGGCGTGCACGCTCACACACACACACACACACACGCACACACACACACACACACACACTCTCACGTGCACACTCACACACACTGGCGTGCACACTCACCCACGCTCACACCCACACTGGCGTGCACGCTCACACACACACGCACACCGCAGCCCTTCAAAAGTCTAAAAGAGGAGGAATATCGCTGCCTTTGCTGCACAAACTTTTCTCCCTCAGCTTTCATCCACTCATCTTAAGACGTGTGTGTGTGTGAGGAGCCAATGAGGAACTGATGAGCGAAGTGGCTTTTCACGGCGACTTGACGACCACGGACGTTTAAACTTGGCCAGACGCCACGGAGACAATGCAAGCTCTCAGCCAACAGAGCGGGCCCACGAGAGTAAAACGCTCATTAGAGACACACAACTTCTCAAAAAAAAAAAAAAAAAAAAAAAAAAAAAAGTGCAATTTGTTGAAATACTGGTCCGTACGTTGCAGCTCGCCATATCTGCATTTTCATCAGAAAAAAACCCATTTTGGGACATTTTAATTGATGGAGCTCCTTGTGTTTTCCCAGCACCGTTTACAGTCAAACGTTGCCTGCGTTCATTGTTACAGCGACTGTGGAGATATTGCATCAGTCACCCGGGACAACATCACTATTAAGAGCACAGCTCTTCTAAGACAAACAGGACGACTTAAAGCACGGCTATTCCATCGACCCACTGTCACAGAAATCACTTTATCAGCCTCTTTCTCATATATCCTTTCAACTGTGAATGATCAAAGGACAGAGATTACAGGAAGGGAAAAAGGGGGAGTCAAGTGAAGGCAAATTTAAAAGAGCAGGGATAGAACTTAAGTCTGTATACAAAATTCCCCCCCGTCAAAGTAGAACAGCGGGGGTTACTCTCTGAGGGCTCTGGATCTACAGCTACTGGAGACGAGTCCAGGAAGACTGCTGAGAACGATGGAGAAGACTACGGCTGCTAATTGATGTGGCTAATAGGCTGCTTTCAGGGCAGCTCTGGGCTTCACCACTCGCTAAATCCACCTCATCAAAACGGCTACAGTTCCCTCGTTCCCGGCGGCTTCTGAAAGGTTCTGGTTTCTTTAGTCTTCTATGGCAGTAAGCTGGTTATCTTTAGGTTGTGGACTGTTAAGTCATATTATAACTGATCAAATGAGTGATGATGATGACATGTACAGACAGAGGCGTGTACTGTGTGCTCAAGCTAACGTGCTGGGGAAGAAGTTTTATTTGTGCTCAGATGATGTAAAGGTAAACCTGTTTAGAGCCTACTGTACTCCTCTTTATACGGCCCCCTGTGGGTCAAGTTTAAGCAGGCTAGCATCCTAAAGCTCCAGGTTGCTTATGACCAGAGTTGGGGGTAACGCGTTACTGTAATCACATTACTTTTGTCGGTAACGAGTAGTGTAAGGCACTACTGTACCTAAGTGCAGTAATCACATTACAGTTACTAATCAAACGCTTACCTCGTTACATGCGTACTAGCAAGATAAGTATAGAGAGAAAAGATCTCCGTTTTAATAGCAGATCCTGTGTCCCATCAGACGGGTCATTTAACTGCACAGCAGAATCACTCATGGTGCCAACATTTCAACTTTGTATTAGCATGCAGAACAGCACAATTAGTCGACAGATAACTTATCAGATAACTAACATCATGCATATAGAACAATAAATCATTTTAACCTCCAAAACACATTGACAAACAAACAATTGACACAAAAACACAGTACCCCCAGGGCATGCTGGGAACTCCGCCCACTTTCCTCTTCCACGGGTCAAATTTCCCAGAAGGCTTTGCATAACTTTTTACACTCTGTTTTACAATTAAATCAGGCTAAAGAGTGTTAGATATAAATAATATGTATTTTAACACAACATGCAATTCTGGAATATCTGAATATTGGACAAAATTAAATTAAATTAAATGTAAACGTAAACCATAAGAGAAACCCACATACAGCGATGGGGTCTGTAAATACCCCTTGTAAATACATCTTCTAGTGAAGTGGGCGCAGTGCGGTATGTTCCGTAATAGTCTGCCAGCAATCTGCCAGCAATCTGCCAAAAAGCGCCGTCTTCTACAACAAGTTTTTGTTGCGCGGAAGGACAAGAATGTGAAACTGCAAACGCCCTGGACAGAAGCAGCTAGCTACGGTAGCCTACGACATAAACCTCTCAAAGCATCTGCAGTGGAAACATGCTAACACAAAGCTGGTTGCAGAGCCAAGCTGAGTCGCCCGCCTCGACCCCAAGCAAGCAGCAACAGCTTGCTTTTCACCAGGTAACATCAAAATCAGAGATGGACAGGCGTGTTGCCTCCTCCTACATGGTAGAGGAAATGTTGCCAGTTTCAACAGTAGAATGAAATCGCCATTTTTCAGAAACATATTGAGCAAAATACAGATGGCAGGGAACGGACAGCCACCATCAGACACCACCATCTCTATTACATAGAGATTTGTGCTAATATAATGGGCATATACTGTATGTAAGGTTTAATGTTGTATTGTTAACTGGCAAATTACGTGACAATGCATCTCAGGCTTACGGAGTAATGCCAAAGTAATGTAACGAGTAGTGTAACAAATTACTTTCTCCAGGGAGTAATCAAGTAAAGTAAGGCATTACTTTTTTTGAAAGTAATGTGTAATGTGTAATATATTACTTTTTTGAGTAACGGACCCCAACTCTGCTTATGACCGCCTGAGGATCCTTCTTAGGAAGCCAAGGTGTTGCAGCGCCAGTGAAATGTTTTGTGGAGCAGGAGTTAGCACCTTTCATGCCCTGCTGAGAAACCTGATGTATAGGTTTATCTGTCGTCTGAATGTGTCTCAGAATATGCTCATTATGTTGCTGTCTCAACCTAGTCTCAGTGCCACTAGATACATGTGTGTATATATATATATATATATATATATCATCACTTTATTGTCAGACACAAGGTCCAATAAAAAACACACAGTAGGGAAAAGTGGTAGATCCCCCCCCCCCCCCCCCCCCCACCATTTTGTGACATTTTATAGATCAAATAACTAATTGATTAGGCAAGAAAATAACCAACAAATTAATCGATGATGAAAATTTCCGTGAGTTGCAGCCGTACTGAGGAGACACCCCAGTTGCACCTGATTTTTAAATGCAACCTGAATTATCTGCTCATCTGGATGAGGTAGCATTTAAAAACCAGGTGTAAACGGGGTGTAAAAGATCTGAACATTTCGGCTAAGAAATTGTAAAATGGTAACGTATGTGTCTACAGCGGTGGGCGTGGTTTGGGCGTGGTTTACGGAGATTTTCTGTTTCTAACCCCTCCCCCTACTCTAATCCTAACCCTAAAATCTCAGAACGTTACTATTTTACAATTTTTGAGCCGAAATTGTAAAATAGCAACGTTGGTCCAAAACGTTGGTATTATACAATTTTCTGTGAGACTGTGTTGGAACACAATGTGAGCCAGACTACCTACTGTACCAGATGTGGTCAGGAAGATCCCATCCCATCCTGATCACGGTGGCGTTTACACCTTGCATTAGCCTGCATTTGTCCTTATCCGGATAACGCATCTGGACACGGGTCACATTTAAAAAGCAGGTGTAAATAATCGCTCACTCTCCTCCTAATCAAGAGATAAGACATAGCTGAGGCAACATGATGTCCGCTGAGTGAGTCCCATCACTCTCCATGCTGCAAACAAACGCTTCATCCTCTTAGTCCCCCTCGTCTTAATTATGGATGATTGGACGTCGGCGCGCGGAGGTCATGATAACGGATCGGCCAACAGCAGCTCGTTCAGCCTAATAAATCACAGGTCCATCTCAATACATCATGTTCTCCTGTGGAACACAGGTTCATCTCAATACATCATCTTCTCCTGTGCAACACAGGTTCATCTCAATACATCATGTTCTCCTGTGAAACACAGGTTCATCTCAATACATCATCTTCTCCTGTGAAACACAGGTTCATCTCAATACATCATGTTCTCCTGTGGAACACAGGTTCATCTCAATACATCATGTTCTCCTGTGGAACACAGGTCCATCTCAATGCATCATCTTCTCCTGTGAAACACAGGTTCATCTCCACATGGAAGAGCAGAATGCTATGAGGAGGTTGAGTGAGGTCATTCAGTTAGTCGTAAAAGCGGACTATTCTTACAGCCAACTTGCTACTACTGTATGTCAAAACCCCCCCAAAAAACAAAGTGGTTTTGTGCGATCTCAACTGCGTTGATATGGAGTTTCATCACTTCAGCTGAGCGATAAGAAGGCTGCCATGACACTATGGGCTGTATCGCTGTTAGCTGCGTTCTAGCGGCCACTGGGCTGCTGTTTCTCTGCTATTACTCATCTCGCCCAGCAGGAGGGGGAGGGAGGGAGGGAGGGAGGGGAAGGGGGGGGGGGGGCAGTTCTCTGGGTGAGCAGGACCCCGGAGCAGGAGGGGGAGGGAGGGAGGGAGGGAGGGGGGGCAGTTCTCTGGGTGAGCAGGCCCTCGGGGGGCCAGAGCCCGTCAGAGGCTGGGGTGGACTGCACATGGATAGAAGTGACTAGGGACGGAAAAAAAGAGACTTGCGCGACCGCATAGTACCACGATATTTTATGATATAAATTGTCAGGTGCATGCAACATTTATGACGCTGTTGGTGGGTCTCTGTCTACTTAACAATTTTGCTGCCATAAAAAATGAATGAAGTGAGATGAACAGGCTGCAAAATGTATCTTACGTAAAACAAATGTCGACAAAGTGTTCCTCAGGGGACATCGTTCGCAGTTGAAAATAGGTAATAAATGGCAACGTTGCAATACTCAATATATCAAAGTACCAAAAAAAAAACGCGCTCAACCCTCAAACGTTTATAGGCTATGTGTGCTGAATCATCCAAAACATATCCCAGAAAGGTATTGATCCAGAATAGTGCTGTGCTGGATCTGTAATACTCAATATATCGCAATACTATCGTATCATGACTTAAAGTGTTGTGATAATATCGCATCGTGGATGTTGGCATGTGCGTGATTCCCACCGGGTAGTCTAGAACGGACCGCGAAAAGCCGGCGGACATGCAGGTCCGGGATGTGCGGCGAGGTGGGGCGGGGTGGGGGGGCGGGGTGTGGGTGGTGGTCCGGGGGGTGGTGCGCGCCAAGACAAGCAGGTGCGTCGGGGCGGTCCGTCTTGGCCCTGTCAGCGATACAGCATCATTAGGCGGTGTGGGCGCAGCGGGGGGCACCATTATGTCTCCCTGGGCCCTGTGTAATTACGCACTGACATAATTAACCCAGCAAGCCCATTAGCCAGGCACTGGCTGGCTGGAGAGAGAGAGAGAGAGAGAGAGAGAGAGAGAGAGAGAGAGAGAGAGAGAGAGAGAGAGAGAGAGGGAAAATGCTATAATTATTTGTTGTGCGCATGTTAATGAGGCCAGCTGTGTTCCCATCATACAACACGAACAAATTAATTTACAAGGCTGTGCTTCAAGGTTTTTTCTTTTCATTCAAAACACTCTGCTGTTTTTCTTCCCCCTCCTCCTCCTCCTCTTCCTCCCTCCTCCTCCTCTTCCTCCCTCCTCCTCTTCCTCCTCCGAGTGGACTTCAAGGTCCATAAACACTCTGCTGCAACAAACAGTAACACTGCTGTAATATTGTTGTCAAGGAGCAGAAAGTAGGTTGACAGAAGAACAGCAGCGACTGGTTACTTCACCTTCACAGGCAGAGAGAGAGAGAGAGAGAGAGAGAGAGAGAGAGAGAGGACTAGAAGGAACCCGGCTGAGAAATAGCTGCCAACTTTATTCTGATATCAGGGAGCAGAGATCCATAAACGTGACTTGTCTGTTTTGGGGGTGCGTTTGGTATTCAGAGAGCAAAGCCAAGTCTCACTAAAACCTTGATGTGGAAAAGGGAGTGAGAGAATACTTAAAGAAAGAGAGAGAGAGAGAGAGAGAGAGGTGGAATGAAAGGAAAAGAGAGAGCGCTTCAAAAAAACAAACAGAAAGAGAAACTTCTTCACCTTCTTTTGTCCCTGTTCTGCGTCTTTGTTTGACAGACTGAAGGACGGAGGAGGGACGACATCCATATTGAGACGTTTTAGAGGTCTGAACAAAGACTAGAGACAGAGAGCATTTAGACTGAACACAAGATGAGGTACTGCAGAGGTAGGTTCCCTGCACTACCAACACGAGGGTCGCGGGTTCGAGACCCCGTGTTACCTCCGGCTTCATCGGGCGTCTACACAGGCACAAATTGGCCGTGTCTGCGGGTGGTAATCCGGATTAGGGGTATGTGTCCTGGTCGCTGCGTTAGGCCTTGGCCACACTGATCCGTCATAAAATGGACAGAACGGATAGATTTATGTCCGTTGCATGTACAAGTAACCTACTTGTACAGCAGGTGGCGGTAAGCACCTTGAAGGTGTCAGCGACCCGCCTATAAACCGAGAGAAGAAGAAAGCTGCCGTCAGCTAGCTGTTAGCTCTGTGCGCTACGTTACTTATGTGGCAATAAAATGCCACCGAATGACCAGATTAGATGGTGAAATCAGACGGTGACACTGACTATCACGTTGTACAACAGCGGGATGGTGTACACAGCATTAATTATAGCCTCCTTCACCGTAGTCTCGGCTCCCAGACGTTTGGTGAGCTGCGCCACCAAACGTCTGGGAATTTCACTGTCAGAAACTGTCTGTCCGAGCCTGGCGAGAACCGCCGGCAGCAGACACGCCTACATTTATTATTAGAATTTTATTTGGTAGCGGCAATGCCATTTATCATAGTCCTAACACAGAGCATGAAGCTGATATGCTCCAAACAAAATTTATAGCTGTTGTTTATTTTACAATAACGTTTCCTACCCGGAAGTGGTCCGCTTGCTACTGTGAGTCATCAGCAGGCTCTGTAACGTTAGCCTCGGGAGTCGGGCTTATCGCTGGGGGAAAGCCCTCTAGCCGCCGGGGCCGGATGAAACACGTCCTATTAACAGGTTATGTTTGTTTCTAAGTGATCAATATGTTTCTCCGCAAACGCGGCGATGTTTTGAGAGACACTGGTTCTGCATGAGCGTCACTGCCCCCAGAAAGCAGGCCCGCCCACAACACTCATGATTGGTTCTCCGATGCAAGGCTTCCAACAGCGACACCTAACGTTATGCAAAGATTTAAATAGTAATATTCTCAGTCTTACAGGAGTGAAACGGATTAAGACTGAGGGCTGAGTCTACCTTCACCGCCTCGGCCGCCCTCTTCTTTGAAAAGTTGAAACAAATCTCGGAACGCCTCCTCTCGAGACCTCGACTCTGATTGGCTAAACGGACAGTGACTATCCGACCATCCGACCATCCGATATGTCCATCCAGAAAAAGTTCATCCCTCTTCAACTTTCTGTCCATCAAAACGTATGCAAATTTTCTGGAGACGTACGCTTCTGAGTGCTCCACGGACAGTCGGACAGCTGTCATTGAAAATGAATGGAAGTGAACAGAGAAATGAACGCACACGGACAGACACCACGGATCAGTGTGGCCAAGGCCTTTGTGCCTCCTCTGGTTGGTGTCGGGGCGCTTGTTTCGGGGGGAGGGGAACTGGGGGGGGGGGGGGGGGGTGAAACTCCTCGCCGCCAGGTGAAAGGAAGCGGCTGGAGGAAGCATGTGCTAGATCAGCAGAGGGGGTGGAGCCACGACCGGGACAACACGACGAATTAGCCAAGTCAAAACGGGGGGGAAATCTGGGGGGGGGGGGGGGGGGGGGGGAAACGATGACAGGGACAAAAGTGGCAATGATATCCGACCCAAACGTCATTTTAAATTACACAAGAAAATAACAATCTACCTCCCATTCTCATTTATGACCCGCGTAAGAGGAACTGCAATGAATTATACCGCTTTTACACCTTCAAATCCCACGTTACATCTTATCTGCTCACACACACACACACACACACACACACACACACACGGGCACACACGGGCACACACACACACACACACACACACACACACACACACACACACACACACACACACACATTCCTCCACACACACACACACTCTCCGTCTTTTAAGAGCACACTCTCTCCTGGTCCCTCTGGGGTCTTCTACTCCACAGGGAGGAGTTGGAGAGGCCTGGCTCTTTTATGAACATAATGCATTATTAAACACCTCAAACATCTCCTGGGCCTTTGTTTATTACTGCTCTTATTAATCACTCCTGCATCATCTCATCCCGCCCAGAGAGCGCTCATTTTCCATCAGCTTTTATACGCGCCTCTCTCTCCCCCAGATCCTCTCATCCTCTGACGCTAGGTGCTCAGCTGCACCAATTATCATAAAGAGGCAGCCTGGCGCTGGCTGGCGGGCCTCGGTGCTGCCTGGCGCTGCCTGGCGGGCCTCGGTGCTGCCTGGCGCTGCCTGGCGGGCCTCGGTGCTGCCTGGCGCTGCCTGGCGGGCCTCGGGCCGCTGTGGGCTTATGTATATAGAGGGTTGAAGAAGGACAACGCTCCTTTCTTGATGCATTTCAATGACTTTGAATGGCTCATGTCAGTGCGTTCTGTCCTGATCATCTGACAGCCCAGGGAGGCAGCGTCTGATGTGAATATGGAAGGCCTCCTATAACACAAGACCACACGAGACAAAATGTGACCCAACGGCGCGCGTGGACTTGTGCTCCGCTTTTGCCAGCAGTACCGGTGGTCGCCACTAGCAAGCACTGTTGCCATAACGTTACACACACAGGGTTGGGGGTTACTTTAAAAAATGTAATCCGATACTATTACTAATTACCTGTTAAAAATTGTAATCAGTAACGTAATCCAAGTACAATATTGAAGTAATGTAACTGATTAGTTTCCGTTACTTTTGGATTACTTTTGAACACATTTCCTGCATTGTGACTACTAGATTCCGGGGTTTAAAGATTCAACTTTATGTGTTGGTTACAGCAGGTGTTCAGCCAGTCAAACTTTATGTGTTGGTTACAGCAGGTGTTCAGCCAGTCAAACTTTATGTGTTGGTTACAACAGGTGTTCAGCCAGTCAAACTTTATGTGTTGGTTACAACAGGTGTTCAGCCAGTCAAACTTTATGTGTTGGTTACAACAGGTGTTCAGCCAGTCAAACTTTATGTGTTGGTTACAACAGGTGTTCAGCCAGTCAAACTTTATGTGTTGGTTACAGCAGGCGTTCAGCCAGTCAAACTTTATGTGTTGGTTACAGCAGGCGTTCAACCAGTCAAACCTTATGTGTTGGTTACATACATCATATACATGTACATACTACACATTTTACTAGAATACTTTGCCATACTACACAAACACAGCATATGGGAGGAAACCCAGGCAAACACGGGGAGAACATGCAAACTCCACACAGAAAGGACCACACACACACACACACACACACACACACACACACACACACACACACACACACACACACACACACACACACACACACACACACACACTCTGAGGGGTGTATTGAGATGAGCATGTTCAGTCTCTCTCAGTGAGATGAAAGCAGCCGTGTTCTAAAGGAGAGGGGGCGGGGCGGGGGGGATGGGGGGGGGGCTCCTGAGGGAGGGGCGTGTGCACCGAGACGAGGCGGGCTAACACCTGGAGCGTCAGTCTCAGGGCGACGCCCCTGGCCACAGGGCCACGCTGCTCCCCCTAGACGCGGCAACAAACGCCGACGTTCAAACGCCCCTCTCACACACACACACACACACACACACACACACACACACACACACACACACACACACACACACACAGACAGACATAGACGCACATGTATACACAATGTGTGTGTGCCAGAGGAGAGGCAGATGAGGAGACGGGGAGGAAGAGAGACAGAGACAGAGACAGAGACAGAGACAGACAGAGACAGAGACAGAGACAGAGACAGAGACAGAGACAGACAGAGACAGAGACGGACAGAGACAGACAGAGACAGACAGAGACAGACAGAGACAGACATAGACAGAGACAGACAGAGACAGAGACAGAGTACAGAGACAGACATAGACAGAGACAGACAGAGACAGAGAGACAGACAGAGACAGACAGAGACAGAGACAGACAGAGACAGACAGAGACAAAGAGACAGACAGAGACAGACAGAGACAGACAGAGACAGACAGAGACAGAGAGACAGACAGAGACAGAGACAGAGACAGACAGAGACAGAGACAGAGACAGAGACAGAGACAAAGACAGAGACAGAGACACAGAGAGACGCTGCGTGATCAGGAAGTGTGTATCTGCACTGATCAAAAGCGTGCGGAGGTGAGAGAAACATTGTTAGAGAAACAGTGTTAACAGGCTTCTTTCAAACCCCAGACAGGCTGCTAGGAGGTGCAGTGCACAGCATGGGGACATGTCACAGGCTCATCAAAACATACAACGCTAACCAAACACACCGCTGGATCCACATCTGGGCTTAAGAACCACATCAAAGGCGTTAGGAGAGACATTATTACAAGAAGTTATTTATATTCGCAATCTGCAATTTGCCGTTGAACAGGAGCATTAGCTGTTCACATTAGCTTTTTCAAAACGAGTATCGTTTTGTATTTCTACGATACCGGTGCTTAAACGTTTAACACGGTACTGATGCTTAAACGTTTAACACGGTACTGATGCTTAAACGTTTAACACGGTACTGATGCTTAAACGTTTAACACATACCGATGCTTAAAGGGCGGCTTTACCGTGGGGGATATGAATATATATTAAATCTCACGCCCCTAAGGTTTTCGAATCCGTTGAAATTTTTGAAATTGGAGCTTCACTCCCAGAGATATCAAGCATCTCTCACATATTTTTTGGGCCAGCCGACGCGTTTCGCGTCATCTGGCCCAAGTCCGCCTTGCGGAAGTCGTGCACCTATGAACTACAACTGTTGTGAGCCATGGTCCCGCCTCTAGTGGTCCTCCACGCCCCTTCAGAGGTCTTCAACAAAAACGAAAAGGCAGCCATCTTTTTCAACCGCCTAGCCTGCTGTAGCTAATATTAGCTTCCCATAGTTCCTTGCAAAGAGACCGATCTCGGGAACGGAAGCACGGACAGACACGGGACTGGCGGCATTGGAAAGCTCGTCAAATTTTACATCTAGTAGTAGGTGGGTTGAAGTAACGAAATCAACGCTGAGCAATGTACCCGTTTTTACACTTTTTACAGAAAATAGTTACAACATCAGATGCGCGTAACTCCTACGAAAATGCCTTAAAATGCATGAATTTTTTTTTTATGAAGACATCTCCCGACATATATACTACCGTTTAAATTTGGTGCAATTTGGAGGCAATTTTATTTTCGATTTATTTCTTCTTCTCTGTATGTTTTATTGTCGAAGCCTTCTTCTTCTTCTTCTTTGAGTTTCATGGCGGTTGGCAAACATATATGTGCATTACCGCCACCTACTGGAGTTTGATATCAGCCAAATGCCTGTGGTGGGCATGGAAACGAAGGCCACGCGAGCCCAGTGCATTGTGGGAAATGTAGTATTTCGAGTCCCCGCACCCGCACCTCCCCCCCCCCCCACCACCCCCCCCCCCCCCCCCCCCCCCCCACACACAGAGTGGATTTCGGTTGATATCTCTGTGAGTAAACCTCCAATTTCAAAAATTTCAACGGATTCGAAAACCTTAGGGGCGTGAGATTTAATATATATTCATATCCCCCACGGAAAAGCCGGCCTTTAAACGTTTAAGAGGATTTCATGGTCCAAACGATAATGTTAGTGAAGGTGAATTTTCAGTGCAGCGGAGGGCAGATATTTCACTCAGCAGATCAGGCATGGCACCTAAATGAGGCACCTAAATCTGCGTTACAATTCGGTACCGGTAGTACCAGTTGTAAAGCTACCAGTACAATAGTCTTACCGTTTTTCGGTACCAAACCCAGTGTTTCCCCTACCATTCTACAGGCCTGGTGGGCCCGCCAGGCCAACGACGCCCCCGCCAGGCCAGGATTTTATTATTATTATTATTATTTATTTATTTTATTATTATTTTCCCTGCTCTCCCCAAAATTTCAATAAACCTTTATGGCATATTATTACAATACAACAATACTGGTGTTGACAGTATTAGAAGATGCCAAAATCATTCAAAACAATACGCATTTTGCTTTTAGGAGCATCGTGCCAGCGTGCGGCGCTGTTCCAAAACGTGTCAACGTGTGTCGTTGCCTGGGAAACGCACATCCCATAATACAACTGTACGCATCGCATCCCATAATAGTATGATGATACTTGGGATGCCATTGCGAACAGAGATGCGAACGGGTTAGCTAAAAGTTTAGCGTCGCCAGCGAGGGCCCCCGCCGTTGCGGTCGGGGTACGTTTCGAAATCCCTCCAGGCCTGAATTTTTTTTTTCCCGAACGGAAACAACTGCGACCGTATTCAAAAGCAAACCAAGTAAAAGCATCACGTTGACAGATAGAACGGCCATGTTATTTGTATTCAACAGTGGGCGTTGCCAAAGTGGATAACTGATATGTGAGCAGATGTTAATGATGGCTGGATACAACAGGTCATATTGAGCTGCTGCTCGTGCCCCTTCCCCTCCTCTCCTCTCCTCCCCCTCCTCTCCTCTCCTCCCCCTCCCTCTCCTCTCCTCCGTCTCCTCTCGCATTCATTAACTCTCCCGTTGGCCTATTCTGATTGGACTGACGGCCCCTTATTGTCAGACACACACACACACACACACACACACACACACACACACACACACACACACATACACACACAAACAGACACACACACACACACACACACACACACACACACAAACAGACACACACACACACACACACACACACACACACGCACACACACAGACACACACACGCACGGCGAGGGAGAGAGGCACTTTCAAATGAAATAATAGGAGGGAAAAATGTCCTGCAATGAATAGTAATAACTGCATTAAGATTAACGAGCGCGGCGTGTAAAG
>NW_028150213.1:0-13760 GCF_964638095.1 Poromitra crassiceps | reverse complement strand
CAGATTGATAGCCTGGGTAGATTGACGACTGGACAGATATATTGAGAGAGTGTGCCGTGGCGTGTGAAGACGGCCAGGCTGGGAGACTTGGCCATACTTGTCAGAAAATGAAGGAGAGATGATTGAGGGATGGAGAGATGCGAGTGGAGAGAGAGAGCAAGAGACACACAGAGAGAGAGAGAGAGAGAGAGAGAGAGAGAGAGGCAGAGAGCGGAGAGTGGGCGAGATGGAGAAGAAAGGCAATGACTTCACAGTCTGTCTGATGGGCAGGCCTGAGGGACACACACATACGCACGCACACACACACACACACACACACACACACACACACACACACACACACACACACACACACACACACACACACACACACACACACACACACACACACACACACACACAGAGGGAGTCAGCACTGTGTGTGTGTGTGTGTGTGTGTGTGTGTGTGTGTGTGTGTGTGTGTATATGTACAGCCTGCTTGGCTCTGTGGGGGTGGATGATCGTCCTCAGCAGCTGCGGGCCAAACCTGCACCGCCCTCCAGTCACTAACGCTGTTAACTCCACCTCTGCTGTTCTTGCCTCTCTAATGGCCACCGTGCATCCCCTCCTCCTGCTCCTCTCCCCTCCACCCTCCACCGCTCCTCTCCCTCCACCCTCCACCGCTCCTCTCCCCTCCACCCCCCTCCACCGCTCCTCTCCCTCCACCCGCCTCCACCGCTCCTCTCCCTCCACCCGCCTCCACCCCTCCTCTCCCTCCACCCGCCTCCACCGCTCCTCTCCCTCCACCCGCCTCCACCGCTCCTCTCCCCTCCACCCGCCTCCACCGCTCCTCTCCCCTCCACCCTCCACCGCTCCTCTCCCTCCACCCGCCTCCACCGCTCCTCTCCCCTCCACCCTCCACCGCTCCTCTCCCTCCACCCGCCTCCACCGCTCCTCTCCCCTCCACCCTCCACCGCTCCTCTCTCCTCACCCGCCTCCACCGCTCCTCTCCCCTCCACCCTCCACCGCTCCTCTCCCTCCACCCGCCTCCACCGCTCCTCTCCCCTCCACCCTCCACCGCTCCTCTCCCTCCACCCGCCTCCACCGCTCCTCTCCCCTCCACCCTCCACCGCTCCTCTCCCTCCACCCGCCTCCACCGCTCCTCTCCCCTCCACCCTCCACCGCTCCTCTCCCCTCCACCGCTCCTCTCCCTCCACCCTCCCTCCACCGCTCCTCTCCCCTCCACCGCTCCTCTCCCCTCCACCCTCCCTCCACCGCTCCTCTCCCCTCCTCATGCTCCTCTCCCCTCCACCCTCCACCGCTCCTCTCCCTCCACCCGCCTCCACCGCTCCTCTCCCCCTCCACCCTCCACCGCTCCTCTCCCCTCCACCCTCCCTCCACCGCTCCTCTCCCCTCCATTAGCACCTGCCGTATCCCCGGCTGCTTTAAATCACCTCCATTTGTTTAGTTGAATGTGCGTAATGAGAGCTATCCGTTTGAGCCGTCATGCTGTGTCTGGACCTTGGCTGGGGTGAAGACTTGTGGGAGGAGATTTGAATATCAATGATGGCTGCTGGGATATTGGAGGCACTTTCTCTCCCTGCCCCCCCCCCCCCCCCCCCCCCTCTCTATCTCTCTCTCTCTTAAGCTGCGTTCACACAGACCTATTAAAGTTTTTCACTGGCATCGAGTTTACATACAAAGTCAATGCAAACGAGCGATTGAGCGTATATTCGCCCGGGAGAAAAATCGCTGGCCATCCGAGCGACAGAGACAGAGCGGTAGGGAGAAAATACGCTCGTCGCCCGACATGAAATATCCCAACTCGAGCGAAATTACGCTGGCATCAGTCGCTCGCTGTTCAATGCTGATTGGCTGCCGTGTGAGAGTGAGTCAAGGATCACACTGGCTTGGAACAAACCGCTGGTTTATTGTGTGGCAACAAACCGCATTGACAGCTGATTGACAGGCTGACAGCTGACATGAAGTGAAGTCTGTACTACTGGTAGAGAGCTCGCGTTAGGAGCACGCTGATAGGCTTAGCTTGTAAACAACTACGGTGGCTCGTAGTGGACAAACATCATGACATTGCGTAACGTTATAGCCCCCAGATGTCCGTCAATTATTGTGCCTGTTGACGAGCGATTTAAACACAGCGACAGAGCGATTCCAAAGGGTTGAATCAAGCGACAGAGAGAAAAATAAATATCTCGGTGTGAACACAGCTTTAGGGCCATATAATTTCCGCAATTCAGAAAAACATATAATGGAATTACTTGGTCATAAAAATTGAATCAACTGTAAATTATGGCATATTCCAGAATTTTCCAGAATTTGGCCGAAATGGATAAAAGTAGGCCTAATGATAAAAATCAAAAGTAGAGCGAATTATTGTAGGAACCTAGATGATTTCATCATTGTAAAATAGGCCTAGAGTAGGGGTTCCCAGTGCCTCCCTGGGACCCAAACTCACAACAAACATACGGTAATGACGACCCACCCCCAACAGGTCCGCCACCCAAATTGGGTCCTGACCCATAGTTTTGAAAATACTGGCCTAGAGAAATGGTTCCGTTTTGTGTGTGTGTGTGTGTATCATTTTTTTTATTGTTTTATTTCAGACATTAGTTTAGTGCCATCAACAATTGGGTGTACACAGTACACCCAATTAAAGAGCAAAGCAAAACAGCAGCAAACAAACGTGACAGAACCCACAACAAATTGTCTTCAAATAAGTTGCATGCACGAATGTGATGCAATGGCGATCTGAAAAGAAACAGTTTTCTCCCACCCCGTAAACTTAGTCCCACATCAAGTCGATTGTACAAGTTTTGGTTTTAAATGATTAAAAACAAACAAACACAAACAAAAGCATTACCACATGGTGCTACCAGCCTACTAAAATATGTGTGCGAGGATGTGTAAATTATTCATTTCTGACCTCACCCAGGTAGTCCAGAAACGGGTCCCAGATGGTCGAGAACTTCCTGATTGAATTAGTCCTCAGAGACCTGAGTCTTTCCATTATGCACTATTGAGACCATGTGTGTCAGCCACAGCTGAAAGTAGGGTGGAGAGGGGGACTTCCAGTCCTTCAAAATAAGTCTTTTGGCGACAATCATCCCCTGTGTCGGGGACTGCTGCACAGCCATGGGGAGAAGCAGGGAGGATTCAGAGCAGCCAAAAATGGCAAGTTCTGCATCCGGCTCAAGAGTTACTCTGTAGGCTTTAGAGTACCTGTCCAAAACTCTGGCCCAGAATCTGGATATTAAAGGGCAAATCAGCGCACAGATCAGAATTCAGCGCACAGATCAGAGAGGGGAAAGACTGGCGGGGGGGGAATTAATGGACCAACGGCTGCTACTCGATAACAGTATCGATAAGGTCGGACCTTATTGATTTTCAGGTTTTGAGAAATTTGGACCTGGGTATCGAGTCCCATCCCTACCCCCCACCCGACCCCACACACTAACTCCGCTGCTGTAAAAAAAAACACAGCAGCGCTAAGACACACACACACGAAGGAAAGACTAAAGAATATTTTTTTTAAGAAATTGAGAAATGATTCCATTTTGGATTGGTGTGTTTTGAGAGGGGGGGCCGGTCTTGCGTGGGACCCTTACGTCACCTCTCTCCACTTGGTTTTCACTTTGAGAAACCTGTCGAAGAGGCTGTCTGAGACGGACAAGTCATCAAAGAATATGGATCCTTAACCCCTAAATTAAAATTAAAATGAAAAAAAAGCAAACACAGAATTTGGAGAAATAAAATAAAACGGAATTTGAAGAAGAAAAAAAAGAGACCTTGGCTGGGACTCTGGCGGGTGAAAAACGCAGCAGCAGTTAGACGGACTTCTGGAAGGAGATTTGAATACCAATTATGACTGGGATGTGGGCACACACTTTCTCTCTCTCTCTCCCTCCCTCTCCCTCTCTCTCCCTCACACACACACACACACACAGAGAGGCTGTGTATAAATCAATGTCGCTGGGAGTCACAGGAGAGAGCCCTGCCGTGTAAACACAAATATCAAGGGAAATGCTGTACACACACGTGCAAACACAACATACACACACACACACAAACACAACATGCACACATGCACACACACACACACACACACACACACACACACACACACACACAAGCACAACATGCACACCAGCACACGCAAAAGCAAACACACACACAAGCAAACACAATATGCACACGCACAAGCACACACACACATGCAAACACAATATGCACACGCACAAGCACACACACACAGAGACAACACGCACACGCATACGCACACACACAACACGCACCTGCACACACACAGGCAACACACATGTAGACACACACGCCTGGCCTATTAGACACCTCACATGGTCCGCTACAGTTCCTCTTCAACACAGGAATATAGGATTGCTTACGCAGGAGAGCGGGTCATGTGATCATGGTCATGTGACTGAGTGTTTCGGATGCTTGTCAGTGGCAGAGTCACATTGCCTCTCTGCCTTTCTTCCGCATTACGCTGCGCTTGCTATTTCTGCTTCCTTCTTTTGTTCTCTAATGCGCTGAAAGAAAAAGTCTCTATACCGTGAGTTTATCCTTTGATCCGAACCCGGGAGGCTCATTCACCCCACCCCAAATAAAATCAACTTGTCGACAATTTAATTAAAAGGAGACCGAGACCTCCCCTCCACGCTCTCTGCCCCCCCGCTGTCGTGTCTACTAGTTCACGCAGTAAATCTGAGCCTAGCGAACAAGTTTCTCTCTGTTCTTATTTCTTGCGATTTGCAAATTGCCTCTCTTCTTCTGCAGGTTTGAATAATTGGAGACGTTGAACCGTGGCATGCCCGCCCCGCGTAGGCCATTCTAGGCTTTCCAACCAGTTTACCCCAACTGGGGGGTTACCAGGGGGGGGAAGAAATGTTGTACATTGTAAAGTAAAATGCATGAATCTGGTGCACTCTGAGAGCAAAATGAAGAGTTTAGTAGATCTATGAAGAACTACACACATCACGTTCACTATGCTGTGGCTTTACAATGATGAAATACATATGAGTGAGTTGAGTTGAGAGGTCAAGTACAGATTAATTTTATTCAGAAACACAATGAATCGAGAAATTGCATTGAATAATGTTGAATACAATGAAATATAGTTATCTACGCCACATAATATATATATATATATATTCAATTAGATTTTTTTTTTTTTTTTTTTAACATGTAGAGATTTCATTTTTTTCATCTGGCCACAAGGGGGTGCACGTGCATCCGGTGCACCAACGTAAAATCGCCAGTGCATGCCCGTCAACACGAGAGATCAAAACTGAGATGGGCCTGATTTGATTGATATTATTTGATCACCTGATGCCGTCTTAAGCTGCGTTCACACCGACCTATTAAAGTTTTTCGCTGGCATCGAGTTTACATACAAAGTCAATGCAAACGAGCGATTGAGCGTATATTCGCCCGGGAGAAAAATCGCTGGGCGTCCGAGCGACAGAGACAGAGCGATAGGGAGAAAATTCGCTCGTCGCCCGAGATGAAATATCCCAACTCGAGCGAAATTACACCGGCATCAGTCGCTCGCTGTTCAACGCTGATTGGCTGCCGTGTGAGAGTGAGTCAAGGATCACACTGGCTTGGAACAAACCGCTGGTTTATTGTGTGGCTACAAACCGCATTGACAGCTGATTGACAGGCTGACAGCTGACGTGAAGTGAAGTCTGTACTACCGGTATAGAGCTCGCGTTAGGAGTACGCTGATAGGCTTAGCTTGTAAACAACTACGGGGGCTCGTAGTGGACAAACATCATGACATTGCGTAACGTTATAGCCCCCAGATGTCCGTCGATTCTTGTGCCTTTTGACGAGCGATTTAAACAGAGCGACAGAGCGATTCCAAAGGGTTGAATGGAGCGACGGAGAGAAAAATAAATATCTCGGTGTGAACACAGCTTTATAGGTAGCTTCCTGCCAGGGTGGGCCACTCTCTCAGCCGCACAACTGCCTGTACAGTAACGGTATTACCCCCATAAACAAATGTGATTCTGTCCCTTCTTAGTCACCACGGTGAAAGAGTTACGGAGCTTAGCGTACGTGGGCCGGTTCTATTCTCCCCCGGGCTTTTTATGGGTCTATTACTCACAAAGCAGAAGAAGTTCTGAGGTGCACCGTTTAGTGCAGGTGATGTATTTTACAGTAATTATCTTCTAATCTGCCCCCCAGTCTACAATGCCATCCATAACTCCTTGTTTTGAACTACTGTTGTTCCAGACGATGGTTGCATGCATCCCCCCTATCTCCCCAGCTTAATAGATCAGTCCCAGAACGGATTCCACTTCCACATCCACTGATATAGACCTGGCACTATTAGCACACCCTGTGACTTGGCCACCATCTCCCAGTTCACTTGGTGTTTGCAACATAGAGGCCATTTACACCTGGCGTTAACATGCGTTTTCTGCCATCTGATTGCAATCTGATTGCAGAAGTGGTTGTCCTCTCAATCCGCATAAAGTTGCTGTATCCAGATTGAGAGGACACATTGCATTTACACTTGTGTTCAATGTGTACACAATGCATCCCTGACCACCTCCGGAGGTGGTTTGGCCGATCAGACTGCAATCCGTCTTCAATGCGTTTTGGGGGTGTTTACACCTGGCATTTCAAGTGATAAAACACAATCTGATTTGCAATCTGATCACAGAAAACACATGTTAACGCCAGGTGTAAATGGCCTCTTAGATATGGCATTAAAGGAACACTCTGCCCATTTTCAACCAGCTTTGTATCATTAGAACATCAGTAGTATATCAGAAAACTGTAAACGGTTTTGAAGTCTGTCATTTAATTTGACAGTTATTGAGTGTTAAAGTGTAACTAACTCTCAATAACTGTCAAACTAGATGAATGACTTCAAAACCGTTTACAGTTTGAGAGTAGATTTGAGTTAATGAGTTATTAATTTGAGTTAGTGTGGACCAGTGATGTCACTGGTCCACACTTTAACACTCAATAACTGTCAAATTAAATGACAGACTTCAAAACCGTTTACAGTTTTCTGATATACTACTGATGTTCTAATGATACAAAGCTGGTTGAAAATGGGCGGAGTGTTCCTTTAAGTTCACATGATTAAACAGAATATGCTGGGCACCATGATGGAAAGGGGCAGACAAAGACAGCAATGGCAATTAGAGCCAATTAAAGGCTGATAATCTCATTTGACCATTTTGTTTAATTGTCCCATTAGTTCAACTTCCTGTCAATCTAATCAGGCCCAGCGCTAATGTAGAAACACTCCTTATGGCTGCCACCTCATTCCCTGGCCATTACCCTTCCCCCAGAGAGAGCTGCTTGTGACGATCATAACTGTGATCTATGTCGTCCTTATGTGTCGCTGTCTCAGAACCACTGGCGTTTCACCAACTTTCCCGCCCAACTTTCTTTAACGCCGAGTAGGACACCAAGGACGTCTCCTCTGTTCGCCGCCATCCGAAGGCGTGTCAATCAAACCATCGCTCCGTCTCCGTGCGACCCGATTGGCCCGGTGCATCACAATCAGAATCACTATTATTGCCACAGTGTGCAAGTTACATACGAGGAATTTGTCTTAGTGTCTGTATGCAGCGTAGCGGTCACATCAATATACAGAGATAAGAAGTAGGAAGATAACTAAAGACAATCACAAAGTTGCAAGTGCAATCAAATCTAGTAAATATATACAATATGTACATGAGTGGTGAAGTGTTCTGTGGATGATAAATATAA
The DNA here is from genome assembly GCF_964638095.1 of Poromitra crassiceps. Lineage (NCBI taxonomy): Eukaryota > Metazoa > Chordata > Actinopteri > Beryciformes > Melamphaidae > Poromitra > Poromitra crassiceps. The sequence continues at coordinate 6,014 of NW_028150213.1, read as the reverse complement.
ATTTACGTTGAATTTACATGAGATTTACAGACTGAGTTAAATAGACGTTAGGCAGTGGATTTACATGAATTTACAGTCAGAGTTAGATAAGAGTTTACATTGAATGTACATGAAATTTACAGGCTAAGTTAAATAGGCATTAAATGTGCAGGGAATTTACATGAATTTACAGTCCCAGTTAAACAGGCATTAAATTAGATATGAGTTACAGTTTTCTGGGGGGGGGGGGTCAGTTGAGTTTTGGAGGAGGTAGTGAGTTTGTGTGTGTGTGTGTGTGGGGGGGGGGGTTCAGTTGAGTTTAGGAGGAGGTAGTGAGTTTGTGTGTGGGGGGGGGGTTGTTGGTGAGTTCCTTGGCGGAAGGGGTTTCCGGGCCTTGTTGGTGAGCAACAAAGAAAGCCCCCCCCCCCGCTACTCTCCATGCTGCGAGCTGGCGTCCCCCTGAGCCAGCAGCTTTTTTCACCTCCCTGTATATTTGTCTTTGCTATTGTCGAGTGTGAAATCGGTAAACATCGATTCCCTCTCCACCCGTTGCCCGGCACCGCCTCATATGGGCCGCCGCTATGTGTTCTTCTTTGCACAATGTTGCCCCCCTTATGTCTGAAGCACCTCCAAGACCAACTGGAGAGTGGGATCCACCAGAAGAAGAGCATTCCTGCCTATTGCCGACGCGGTTTCCATGACTCAGAGTAAACGCTGGGCCCTGTGGTTGTGTTTAACAGCTTCCCCCGGCTGCTGCTGCTGTGACACCTGTCTGCTCGGGCTCCCGCAGGGCCCCCGCTAACGCCGCTAACGTGACCAGACGGTGGTCCTCTCCGCTAACGCCGCTAACGCCGCTAACCGAGGTGATTATATCCACTCAGGCGGCGCTGCTGCGACGGAACCCCTCGCCGGCCGTGATCGGATGAGAGAAGCTGATTGGCCCAAGTGAGAAGGCCAAGTGCCTCAAATTGAAGTGCTGGAAACTGGTCTGTGTGTGTGTGTGAACGCTGCTGCCAGTGAGGAGGCTAATACATATTCCACCTGGAAGAGTTGATGAAGAGAGAGAGAGGGGGGAGAGGAGGGCTGGTAATGAGGTGCAGGTTCCAGGGGGTAAGGGGGTTCAGGGAGGCACTGGAGACTATGGTGAAGCTGTCATGGCGGCCGGGCTAGGGAAGAAATGATTGCCAGTTTAATGATACACTGTGATACAATTCCTGATGGTTAGTATTAGCATTTCAAATGTTAATTATCATTCAAAACTGTGTTACCGTGGATACTGTCCGTGTTACTGTGATATTACAGCGCTTTGACACAGGAGACTGTCAATCATCAACCAAAGTTAGCAACAGCCTCCGAGACACAGACAGGCGCAGCCTCGGTGAAATGATTTCAGTGAGTGTATCAGTACTTTTTGGGTCTTTGAGTTTTCCATATAAAACGTAGTGAAATGATTTCAGTGAGTGTATCAATACTTTTTGGGTCTTTGAGTTTTCCATATAAAACGTAGTGAAATGATTTCAGTGAGTGTATCAATACTTTTTGGGTCTTTGAGTTTTCCATATAAAACGTAGTGAAATGATTTCAGTGAGTGTATCGGTACTTTTTGGGTCTTTGAGTTTTCCATATAAAACGTAGTGAAATGATTTCAGTGAGTGTATCGGTACTTTTTGGGTCTTTGAGTTTTCCATATAAAACGTAGTGAAATGATTTCAGTGAGTGTATCAATACTTTTTGGGTCTTTGAGTTTTCCATATAAAACGTAGTGAAATGATTTCAGTGAGTGTATCGGTACTTTTTGGGTCTTTGAGTTTTCGATATAAAACGTAGTGAAATGATTTCAGTGAGTGTATCGGTACTTTTTGGGTCTTTGAGTTTTCGATATAAAACGTAGTGAAATCATTTCAGTGAGTGTATCGGTACTTTTTGGGTCTTTGAGTTTTCGATATAAAACGTAGTGAAATGATTTCAGTGAGTGTATCGGTACTTTTTGGGTCTTTGAGTTTTCGATATAAAACGTAGTGAAATGATTTCAGTGAGTGTATCAATACTTTTTGGGTCTTTGAGTTTTCGATATAAAACGTAGTGAAATGATTTCAGTGAGTGTATCGGTACTTTTTGGGTCTTTGAGTTTTCGATATAAAACGTAGTGAAATGATTTCAGTGAGTGTATCGGTACTTTTTGGGTCTTTGAGTTTTCGATATAAAACGTAGTGAAATGATTTCAGTGAGTGTATCAATAGCCTATTTTTTTAACATTTCCAGCACATTTTAACAATACCATAGCGTGAAAATACTGATAACCACCATGATCATTTTGGTCACTATAATCATGATATGAAATTTTCATCAGAAAGTTTCATCTCTAGACTGGGCATACTCACAGGCGCCGAGTGCAGAGTGCGACGAGACCACACTTCCCCTGTTCCGCCTGTTGAGGAGGGTGTGCGCTGGAGGTTGGCTGATGAAGAGTGACGAGGCTTAGCCAGGAGGACACCGGGTGACTGATGGGGTCACACAGAGAGAGAGAGAAAGAGCAATGGAGGGAGAGAGCGAACGATGGCTGTGGCTGTACAGTATAAAAGAACTCTGCGGAGGAGGAGGCAGTGACTAGCGAGGAGGCCCTGGAGGCCCTGGAGGCGTCACAGACCAGTGATGCAGAGGAGGAGGAGGCGGAGGAGAAGAGTCGGCCAGAGAGGAGTCAGTCCAACAAACCACAAAGTGAATGATGGCAGGATTTGAGCTCCAAAACACAGAAAGGGTTGCAAAGAGACAAGGGAGAGACGGCGACCCCCCCACGCCGCTGAAAGGAGGGATTTAGACGGAGTGCAGGAAGGAGGAGAGGGAGAGATTAAGAAGGTGTGGTGACCACAGCAGAAACGTACAGGGAGGAGGGCGAGAGAGGAAGAAGAGGGGGAAGAGACAGAGAGAGAGAGAGAGAGGGAGAGAGAGATGGATGATGATACACAGAGGTAAAGACAGCCAGAAGGCCAGCAGCACTGTGTAGGTGACCACACCAGACAGACAAGGTTTCACGATCAATGAGGTCACCTACACACACACACACACACGCACGCACGCACGCACGCACGCACGCACAGAATGCGCTCTGTCTCCCATTTAGCATGCATCTTCAGACAATTGTCATTAGGCTCAGAGGGGGTCTGGTGTTGAGAACAGTCTATCTGCTGAAGGTCCACACAGTGCTGGAGAGAGGGCTCCAATGTGCTGTCCATCATCTTAGAGAAGCCTCAAAACTCATGCCCAGCAACATAGATGAAGCGCTGTGTCAGTCGCAGTCGTTACAGAATCCTCGCCACAAGGACAAACTATTGATATTGATAATTGATTGTTCGAGCTTTAATCAGCAGATGTGATAACAGTGTCTTTGTGGGGAAAAAGAAAAAAATCACTCACCTACCACCACGGAGAACCATGTTCAGTTCCCGGGAGCCGTACTTCCGACTTGGTCAGACGTTGCTACAGACACAAATCGGCGGTGTCTGCAGGTGGGAAGCCCCCGGTGGTGGAGTGGTGTCCTGGTCGCTGCTCTATAGCACCTCCTCTGGTCGGTCGGGGCGCCTGCTCAGGGTGGAGGGGACCTGGGGGGGGGGTGAATAGCGTGCTCCCCCCCGCATGCGCTATGTCCTGCGGGTGAAACCCCTCGCTGTCAGGTGAAAAGAAACATCTGGCGACTGCACATATGTCAGAGGAAGCATGGTGCTATAGTCTACGACGGCTCTCCTCAGAACAGCAGAGCAATGGCGCAACGAAGCAATCTGAAAAAACAAAAACAAACAACAAACATATGAATGCATTCACCGGCAGATTATCAAACCACACATTTCTAGCTCATTTGTCCGTCTGCACTTTGAAGAACAACAAGCCCACACTGACCATCGGTGGGGAGCCTGTGGAGAGGGTCAGCAGCTGTAAATACCTAGGCATGCACCTCAGTGAGGACCTCACCTGGAGTCTGCACTCTGAGCACATCACACTCAACAAGTCCAGACAGCATCTATACTTCCTCCGCCGGCTGAGGAAGTTCAAGGTCGCACCATCCATCCTGAAGACCTTCTACTCCTCAGCCGTCGAGAGTGTCCTCACTGGGTGCATCTCCGCCTGGTATGGGAGCTGCACTAAAAGGGACCAGGTAGCCCTACAAAGGGTGGTGCGCTCAGCTGAGCGTACCACCAGCACCAGAGTGTATCTGCCCTAGACACCTAAGACACCTATTCTAAGCGGGTGAGAGCAAGAGCTCATGAAATAATGAAGGACGCCACTAGGGATGTTCATCAGTTATCGAAAATCGATAATTGATCGTTAAGGAATGGAATCGATCATGTGGAATTTTTATCGATTTTGTTATTATTCTTTTTTTTTTTTCTTTTTTTTGCGGACTAGGTTTGGGTGGAATTCGTTCCTCCTCGCCCCACTCCATTGCACAGCCGACTAACGTGAGGTGGAGCTTCATATAGTCTCTAGTTTTCTGGCTGGGCACGGGCCTTTGTGCCAACAAAACTGTCTTAAACATGGGGAATTCACACCGGCATGCGCCGGGGACAGCAGAGTGTTGGAGAGGAGACACATTGAAATAAAGAGTTAATTGAAGAGAACACGTTGTCTTTCGTATTTTCTGCCATAGGCATTCATTTTGTAAAAAAAAAAAAAAAATATATATATATATATATATATATATATATATATATTTAAAAAATAGTATTATTAATATGATCGATAATCGATAATTGATCGTTAATTTTCCCCGATTTTCGATTATGGAAATTTTTCAAAATGAACATCCCTAGACGCCACACATGCCAACTTTGGCCTGTTCGCCCTGCTGAGGTCAGGGAGACGCCTTTGTAGCCTGAAGGCAAAAAACCGAAAGGCTTAAGAGAAGCTTCTTCCCCCAGGCTGTTTGCATGCTAAATGCTATAGCCACTAGCAGCATTAGGACCACACAACACTTACTTTCTTTTTATCTTTTTAAATACGGCACTTTATTTCTATTTTTAATTAAAGATAGGACATGACGATACCGTATAGCACTTTACGATCAGCACTTTATGTCTCTTATATGTTCTGTGTCTTTACTGTTTACTCAATCGCCGCCATTTTCCTCTGGAGTCTTCCCTCAAAAGCGTCCATGTGCCAAAACCCGCGCTCAGGCCTCGCCCCCCCGACACGCCCCGTGCGATGACGTCAAAATCGCCGCGCGCCCTATGCGCTTGGCTGGGCGCGAAGACTATGCCAAAGGCTTTAGTCCCATTGCATTTCACTGCATGTTTTACACTGTATTTCTGTGCAAGTGACAAATAAAGTGTCCATGATCCTTGATCCAGATCAGTCAGGTCGAAGCACAGCGATAATGGCGACTGCCAGTTACTGTAGATCAAAATAGAAGACTTCACAGCTCCGTTCTGGGCGGATGCCAGGTGCCATCGTTGACGACACACCCACCAAAAAGCAATAGACAGCGCCGCAGCTTTTAGTCCACTAGCCCAACACGGCCATACTCTCACCTAGAGTCCTCTAGAGAGAGAGTGGCGTCAGCGGAGGACCAAAATGCGAGACTCATTAGCCAATGAACAGCCAGGAATGGGTCTCGTGCTACTTTTGCATGCTAAAATAAAGCTGATAATGTACAATTTGATTCAAGGGGGGAAAAACCCTTTCAGAGTACAACACAAACTGTCTATTTTGCTGCAACTCGACAGTGCTGCTTAATCCAGGACCTTACTTCCTGGAACTCTGGAGAGTAAAACACTGGTCCATTGGAGTGAATGGAGATGTCGCGACTCTTCTATCTATACGGCTCTGCTCTCGCTCTCTGTGTCTTGTCTCCGCCTCTCATCAGTCCAATTCCTTTTTGATCTCCTCTAAGACAAGAGCCTCAACATCAGGAGCAGGACGCATTGATCCACTTCATTAGCCAACCGCAAACAACCATTAATTAGAGGCAATTAATTAGCAACGCATGAAAACAATCCTCGAAAAGTTGGCTGCTCTCAAAGACCCCCAAGCACTTATATTAG